>NW_028119234.1:0-24880 GCF_965119305.1 Pelophylax lessonae | reverse complement strand
GCAAATATAGGGCAGAGATAAGAATAATGAACCAAAGACAAAGGTAAAAAAGGATGAAAAAAAAGAAACAAGCATGCAAATACAAGGTTACATAAGGCTGGGTACTGGGTAGAAAAGACACAGAGCAAAAAAGAGAACAGGCTTAGCTGTGGTTTAGGGTAATTAGATAATTTAGAGGCCAGAGCAAAGTACTGGAGTACTGGATGCAGTCTGAGCATTGAGGTAAAAGGCTGAGAGAATGTCAATGATATAAAGCCTTTTAGCAGTCAGGTACAGATGATAAATATGTCAGTCAAGAACTGCAGTGGTGATTATTCAAAACAGACTCCAATGTATAGTATCACTAGTGAAAGAGGGTGACAGTGGGGTCCTGTATCATCAATAATGACTGATAAAATGCTGCTTTCCTAAATGTCACGCTAGCAGAGACTATGCATTTTGTGCCTAAAAGCATATTTATTACACATAATGCATTGCACTTACTTCCAAGCATAGTGGCCAGAATGTGTTTTTGTATTTTTGTATTTTAAATCAATTAACCCAGAGTTAATTGTCCATGCTGCCATGGTAAATCATCAGGTTTGACTGGGGGTGTACCCTTCATTCTTCATAAAAGTGAAATTTGTCAGCACTGCAAAATTACCTTTGCAGACAAACTTGATGGGTCAATAAATGCCCATGTAAATGTAATTAATTATATATACAGTGAATAAATGCATAAATATAAAACATACACACAATAGTCCCATGGCAACATTAGCATTCACTGTCAAAATCATATTATTAAGTTCTTTAGTGAAATTATTTTTCTGAGAGACAGACAAATCAATGAATGCTAAAGCTGTTTGGCTTGCTCCTTGTCCTTTTCTGATATCTGCAGTGACCTCAGCAGGCAGATGGATTGCGTTTACTGGTCTCATCCCATCTGCAGAAAGTAGGCAATAAAATTTCTATTGTGCATCATCTCCACTGGATCCAACTCACAGCTGTTATCAAATGCACAAAAATCTGTTGTCCAATGATTTTGTCAATTATATGAGTTTTTTACAGTTTGTTGTTATTGGTCACACATGCCTTGGCTCACTTTGTTTAATTAGTTACCAAAAATATGTGAAGCTCAACCTTGCACAATATTTAATCCAACAAATTTCCATTCAGTGGTTTCCAAAAAACCATGAGCTGAAACTAAGCTGTAAAAAATAACTGTAACAGAGCAAAGCAAATAAAGCAATCTACCATGGGCCTGTACAAATGCATCATAATCAAAAGCACAAGAGGAAAAGGAGAATGGTCTGGAAAGTACAGTTAGTTTCTTTAACATTAATTCTTTTACAAAGTGTTTCAGCTGCAATTCCATTTGTGCAAATCCATAAATATTGTCTTATTAACCTGAAATGATGCTATACAAATGCTATAAATGTATTATTTAAAATCATGCATTTTGTGACAAATGTGTGGAGTTGTTTTAACTTTTACCTGAAAGTTATTTTCACAGCTGTCTATGCTTTTTATCTTAATTTTGTTTATAATACGGAATAGAGCCTTGAACTCAGCGAAGCATTAGCAATCTTTTTAAAGGCCAAAACCATATTTAGTAATGTGCGTGGGGACATTAAAAAGGTGGAATATGAGGACATCATGGAGAAACAGTGTTTGTACCAAAGGGTGCTCCTTTAGCCATGAACAGGAATTATCTTCTGACATAATGACTCACATAACAAGGTTGCTCACGCCATAACCGAACCTCCACCATGCTTAACAGTTCCCAACAGACATAATGGAGTTGATTTACTAAAACTGGAGGGTGCAAAATCTGGTGCAGCTCTGCATAGAAACCAATCAGCTTCCAGTTTTTTTGTCAAGGCTTCAAGGCTAAGTTTACCTTTTCAGTTTTCATAATAAATTGAAGCATTTTCTAATGACATTTCTGGCACAGCCATCCCAGTGTGCTTTTCTTTCACTTATGTGACCATGAGCTCATAACACAAGCAGTTCTGTAGGTCCATAAGCCGTATGGACCTGGCAGTAAAAGGGTTAAAGTGATTGTAAAATATCATCCTCTTCCCCACATTCCTGGCTTCTTCTCTAGGATTAGGATCTGGTATGGGTGATGCAAGTAATTTTGTTTACAAACAGAACAAAACTGGCTGGGAAATGTTATTAAGTTGTATATGACAAGCAACAGGCACGGGAGGTTTGCTTATCCAGGAGGGTGAACATGCTATTTAGTTAGCCTACTTATTAGGGAAGGTAATATTCAGACTTGAGCTAGTCGGGAAGCTAAAAGTGCTTTGTCTGTATTGGTTTATGGTATGTACATTTTCTTCTGTCTTTCTTAACCTCTATTTTCTCTCTTTCTCTATAGTATATATTGTGATATGGGGGCCTGAGAACACCAACAGCCTTTTGTAAAAGCAAACAGTTCTTCATTAACTCCTCCAAAACAGGTAACTAACAGCTCCCTTCAGCACAAAACCAAATAAAGAGTTCACCGTTTCAGTGAAACAAGGCACCATACAACTAACTCACAGCCAAACTCTTGGTCTCTCCTCCACTGGGGTAGGTTTCCTCTATGGTTCAGGATGCCGAGCAGACCACAGGTGTGCAGTAACAGGTGTCTCAGTTCCGAAGAGCATTCACCCTTGCTTACAACTTGTGAGCTACTCCACACTGCTTTACTGAAACAGGTGCTAATTTCCCTCTGCTGCCTTTCAAGCTTCCCTTGCCTGGGGCTTAACCCTTTTGAAACCAAAGTCCTGGTAGTCAGGGTTTGGAGATTCATTCCACCCAAAACTCTTTGAACCTCCAAAATCCCAAGACCCTAATTTGGACTTATCAATCCAGACAGTACTGGAAATCAGTGTTCTTCAGCCAAACTTTCCCCAGAACATCTCATCCTGCATGAATGAGAATTCCCGAGTACTCAGCAAATGTCTCCAAAAATGTGACCCCTTAAAATGATCACAGCTCAAATATCGGATAAAAGTAAATGCTATCCAGGACACATTCCCTGCGGCCCGAATCTTGTCCAGAACCAGGTGCTCCTCCCAAGACCCACTGAAGATCGCAATGTCATCCAGGTATGCACATGCAAAATCCTGGAAGCCATCGAGGAGCTCATCCACCATACGTTGGAAGGTAGCCGGGGCATTTTTCATCCCGAATGGCATGACCTTAAACTGGTACAGGCCAAATGGGGTAACAAATGCTGAATTGGGGATAGCATCCTCGGCCAGGGGAATCTGCCAATAGCCCTTACACAGGTCTATTGTAGTTAAATAACGTCCCCTGTCTATACAATCTAGTAGTTCATGTACCCTGGGCATCAGGTAGGCGTCAGAGGTGGTCTTCTCATTGAGTCACCTGTAGTCCACGCAGAACCGGGAAGTTCTGTCTTTCTTAGGCACCAGGACTACAGGCAAGGCCCAAGGGCTGTCAGAGGGCTCAATGATTCCTAACTGAGTCATCTCCTGTATCTCCTTCCGCATTCCTTCTCGGACTGCTTCAGGGATATGGTAGGGGGGCTGTCGAAAGGGTGCTTGTCCCGGGGTCTCTACCTTATGCACAGCCAGGGTCGTGTAACCCGGTTCTTGGGAGAAAGTCATCTGTTTCTCCCACAGAAGCCGCTTAGCCTGTTCCTTCTTTGTGGTGCTTAACCGGTCCCCTAGCTGTACAAGGCTAGTGAGGTCAGTCTGGGGGTCTCTCTCTAGTAAGTCAGGGAAGGGTAAACTTTCTGAGTCATCCGCAGCAGGGGCACATACTGCAGCAACATCCTCCTGCCGTTCCTGATACTCCTTCAGTATGTTCACATGAAAGGTTCGCTGAATTCTTTCATCTGCACAGCTGGCAATAACATAGGTAGTATCACATACCTGGGCTACTACTTTATACGGGCCCTGCCAAGATGCCTGCATCTTGTCGGTCTTTCAAGATTAAAGTTTATTTCAACCAAAATGTTTTTCCCTTTTGCAATCAGGCATGCGATTTACATTTAATTTTTTTTTTTTTTTTTACAGAAAAATCTTTGCCCACGTGGTCTACAGAGGATATAGTATGCATCTTAGACATTTTTTTCTTTTTTTTTTAAATCTCTTTTTTATTAATTTTATAACCAACAATCATACAGAAAAAGAAGAAGACAAAAAAAAAGATAACGATCACAATATCAAAATCTATACTCTATGATAGAGAGAAAAAAAAGAGAAAAAAAAATATATATATAGTACAAAAAAAATATATATTTTCTCAACATCTCAACATAGGCTGGTCCACTTGGCCAATCTTACCCACAGATGGGTATTCTCATATATATCCTAGAATATTGGTCCATCAACATCACATTTATACATACAAGGCCTTAATATAGACAGGAAATAAGTCAATTGATCAATTTAGGAATTTAAGAAGGAGAGCAATCATAATAGTCAGACCTACGGAACACTTATCTTTAATTTTCCCAAGGTTCTTGTTATCTCCGCCTTTAAATACCAGTCCGTGAATCTGACAGGTTTCATAAAATATTGGATGTCCGCGGCCGTAAGTTCTTGCTCTATGAAGGGTTGCCATTTGTCAAAAAACCTTTTTGTAGGAATATAATGTTGTAGGACTGTCTCCATACATTCCTTATACAATAATGAACGAAGTTCCCTTTTAAGAGCAGATAGGGTAGGAGGGCTAGGTTGAATCCATGATTTTAGGATGGTCCTTTTAGCCGCCAAAAAACATAGATGTGTCCACGTAGGGACGGTAGGCAGTAGGTTCACCTGGGCAATAGTAATCGGCAAGTTAATTCCAAATAACATAAGATACAGGGATTTCCGTAGACGGGTATTCATTACCGTGTTGGCATAGTTTACCACCCTATCCCAGTATGGAGTCACTCTGGGACAGTGCCAGAATCTGTGGGCCAATGTGGGTCTCGTTGACATACAGAGAGGACATACTGCTTTGGTTCTCTTATCTCTGGTGAAGAGAGCTGTAATATAGGCTTTATCAATAAATTTAAATTGAGTCTCTCTCCATATTTAATTCACAGTAAGTGCCCTGATATGCCTATAGCCCTGAAGTATCAGGTGTGAAAATTCTGGTCCAGGAAAATCTTTATGCCACTTTTCAAAAAGCCTATCTGTAGAGGGAGGAAGCAGTTCATCTTGTAAGGTTTTAAATATCATAGATATTGAATAGGACCTCTGTTGTATCAGAGTGTCGATCATTGTATGTTAGAAGCCCTCTGACAGGCTTGGAGCACATGAAGATATATACGAAATTGCTTGATGGTAGGCCAAAAAATGTGATTTAGGAAGATCATATTCTGCAGCAAGAACCTGGAAAGGTTTAAATGTAAGTCTAGAGGTCCCACTTTCCATTTGTATCAAAGAATATGCTTTCAAAGGCTAGATGATCCCTTGCCTGAGGAAACATTGGATTTCCCACCAACGGTAAATACTTTGAAATACCTAGTGGTACGTGTAGTTTCTTACGAATTTCACTCCAGGCTATAAAGGTATCTCTTAGCAAAACGTGTTGTTGAATAGTTTACCTTGCCAGATAAATTTTGAAAAAGCTTGGTTCAAAATTTGAACGTCTTTATGCTTCAATAGAAGCGGTATCGTTTGTAGCTGATATAGTAGACCTGGGAAGCTGATCATTTTAATTAGGTGGCATCTCCCAAAGAATGACAGAGGTCGTTTTTGCCACATAAGCAGTTCTTTCCTTATCTTTTCAAGCACTGCAGTAAAGTTTAACACATATAATGAGGATAATTCTCTGCCAATTTTAATTCCTAAATATGTAATATATGACTGTACTAGAGGAAAGGGACAGGATGTATCCCAATGAAGTATAGTAGGAGAAGTAAGCGGAAGAACCTCACTCTTGTTATAATTTACTTTAAGACCTGTAAGTTTTTCAAATTAATTTAAGATGTGTTTAATGGTTTTTAAATCGGCCTGGGGATTGGACGTGAATATCAGCATATCCTCGGCAAATAATGCCGTTCTTATTTCTTCATTCCTTATTTGGATACCCTGTATTGGGGCTTGTTCCAGGAAAAAAACTGGATAGGGGCTCCAAGGCAAGGTTAAAAAGAATCGGGGAGAGCGGGCATCCCTGCCTCGTACCCTTATATAAGGATATAGAGGCAGAGATCCCCGCTGAGGATACAATTTTTGCTGTTGGTTTAGCATACATGGCTCGCAAGAAATTTAAGGCGCATCCCATAAAGCCGAATCTCTTCAAGCTCAGAAATAGCCACTCCAAGTTGATGTTATCAAAGGCTTTTTCTGCATCAAGAGAGACTATGGCCATTGATTTAGTCAGGTTTGCCTTTGCATGTTCCATAGCTGCGATAATCTTTCGAATATTTAAAGTAGCTGACCGGCCCTGAACAAAACCTGATTGTGTCTCGTGAATAAGAGATGGTAAGATCACTGCTATTCTAGAGGATATTAACCTAGCCAAAATCTTTGCATCTATGTTTAAAAAACGAAATTGGACGGTACGAACCAGGCTGTAAAATATCCTTACCCTTTTTAGGGATAAGTTTAATATATGCTTCGTACCCTGTTGGGAGATAAGTGCCTTTTGTCCATAGTTCATTAAACAAGGATGTAAGATGGGGTAGCAAACTGTACAGCATTTTCTTATAGAATTCATTTGTATAGCCATCAGGTCCCGGGGCATTTTCATTCGCTAGTGTTCTAATAATGTTGCTTATTTTGCTTTGAGATATTGGTGCGTTTATTAAGCCTATTTGATCCTCTGAAAGGGAAAGGAGATTAATATCGTTCAATAATTCCAATGCTGCTTCTGAGTCGATAGACACTTTAGCATATAAATCTACATAATATTTCTCCAATATAGCCGTAATGGCTGTGGGAGAATGGGTGACTTGTCGGTCTTCACCGGCTTGAGCACTAAGACCTTCTGCCCAACCTGGAAGATACGCTGACGGACCCCCCGATCGTACCATTTCTTCTGTCTCCCCTGAGCTGCCTGGAGATTCTCCCATTACATAGGGCACTATGCAGGTCCCCTCCTGCTCTGTCTCTCCCTCCCAGTGTCCTCTAATGAGATCGAGGGGCCTGTGGACCCTTCTTTCATAGAGTAACTCAAAGGGAGAGAACCCAGTAGATTCCTGGGGTACCTCTCTGTTTGCAAATAACAGGTGAGGCAGGAATCTCTCCCAGTCTCTGCAAACATCCAAAAAGATCCTCAGCATTTGCTTGAGGGTCCCGTTAAAGCATTCGCTGAGACCGTTAGTCTGGGGGTGGTAAGGTGAGCTCAGCAAGGGCTTAATATTGCACACCTTCCACAACTGCTGGGTGAGCACAGCGATAAACTGTGTTCCATGGTCAGAGAGAATCTCCTTAGGGAACCCCACTCTAGTAAATATCTTAACCAGGGCATCAGCTACTGTCTCTGCTTCAATGTTGGACATAGCTTCTGCCTCTGGGTAACGGGTGGCGTAGTCCACCACGGTGAGAATATACTTCTTCCCAGATGGACTAGGCCTGGCCAAGGGACCCACAATGTCACCAGCTATGAGGTAAAAGGGCTCCCCAATAATAGGCATGGACACATGGACATAAGTCTGGCCTTAGGGTGGTCCCCCCGCTTACCTACCCGTTGACACGTGTCACACATTTTGCAGTATTGTCGCACATCCTGGTTAAAATTGGGCAAGAAGAAATTCTGTGTAATCCTATGGGCTGTGCAACGGGACCCTAGATGTCTTGCTAGTGCTAGTGGCCCGATTCGCAGAATCTCCAGCTGGTATTTCTTAGGCACTACCAGCTGTCTTTTCTGCAAATGGGCTTTACTTCTCGGGGATGGCTTAGGGATCCTATACAGTCTATCCCCCAGCCATTCATAAAGCTCCCCATCTATTCCTCTTTCCTGAGTATCTGCCTTAGTCCCATACTTGTGTAAGTTTGGGTCCTCTCGGGTTTCCCTCCCGAATGCCTCTGGGGTATCCCAGCCTAGGGGAGCCTGAATTAAGGTACATGTCGAGGAAGATAGTCTTACCAGGGTCTCAGCAGCGCGCGGGCCGGTTCCAGCAGCATGGGTCTGGGCATGGGTAGTCACTGGGTTGGCTTCAGCGGTGCCCATCAGGGCGTAAGCAGAAACAACGGGGGCCAAATCATTCCCTACTAGTGCATCTGCTGGCAAATCCTTCATTACCCCCACATTCACGTGTCCCGAACCAACTCCCCAATCCAGGTGAACACGGGCAATGGGTAGCCGGAAAATGGTGCCTTCCGCTACTCTTACGACTACAGTGTCTCCGGTGTGTTGGCTCTCTGGGGAGGATCATGGTGGTGCCAGTATCACGTAGGCCATTGGCTACCTTTCCATTAACCCAGACAGTCTGCCTGTGTTGCTGCCTGTTGTCCCGGTTAGCCGCTTGTACTGTATCAGCCTCATGCAGGACGTCCCAATGTTCTACCTCCTCAACATAGTGGGCCCCAGGCATGGGTGTGCGGGGGTTCCCCCCTGCTGGCTTTCTCCCAGACTGGGACTGCCTGGCTGGATTCAACGGACAGTTTGGCTTTTTGTGCCCTAGTTGTTTACACCCAAAACACCTGATGGGTTGTGAGTAGTCCTGGGAGTTGAATCTGGGCTGCTGAGAATAAGTGGCCGCTGGAGGTAGTTCTGTAGGGTGGTACATCTGTAGTTGGTAGGCGGGAGCTGTTGTCCTGATTACAGGGTTATCCAGTTTGCGAGCGTCTGTGTATTCGTCCGCCAGGCGAGCTGCTTCAGGCAAGGTGCAGGGTTTTCGGACCCGGACCCATTCTCTGACTTCCGGGGACAGCTTGTCAAAGAAGTGCTCCAGCAGGAACAGCTGCAGCACCTCTTCCCCGGATACTGCTTGGCATCCAGCGACCCAGTGAGATGCCATGTGGTGTAGGTGGCATGCCCACTCTGTATATGAGTCTCCAGTCTGCTTGCTAGTCTCTCTGAACCGCCTCCAGTATGCCTCCGGAGTGACAGCATACCTGGCCAAAAGTGCTTCTTTTGCCAGCCCATAGTTCATAATATCCTCGTCTGGGATGGCCCTGAACGCTTCACTGGCCCGGCCGGACAATTTCCCAGACAAAATGGTAACCCATTCTTCTGTGGGCACCCGGTGTAGGGCACATTGCCATTCAAAATCGGCAAGGTACCCATCAATCTCCCCTTCCGTTTCAATTAAATTTTTAAAAGCAGCAAAATGTACCTTTCTCCTTTCAGTTGATGCTGCTGTGACTTCTGCTGCCGGAGCACCTCTTTGCTGTAGCCAATTTGCCTCCACAGCCGCTATAACTCAGTCTATGATGTCCGCTGTAGGGTTAGGACCATAATGTGCCAGTCTTATGTTAACAGCCCGATCAAAACTTGCCTCTTCCGGTGTCCTGTCTGTTATGATGGGCCTTTCCATTATGTTGGGTCTTTCAGCTCTATCCATTTCGACAAGTTCTGCGATAATGTCCCTCCTCTTACGGTTGTTGGCCGGTCGGCCCCGGTTCTCCAGTAAGTCCTTGAGGGTAGAGCGCTTTAGCCATTCAAACTGTGCTTCCATTGGCCTGTGTCCTGTTGTAGCTGTCCTTCCGGGCTGTGGGAATTATACCACCGCTTGCCACCAATTGTAACGACACCCCGGGTATGAAAGGGGTTACAGTAGTTTAGGACATTTCATTCCAGAACACAAAAGCAGCTACCAGACACTCCACTCAAGAGCCAAACAAGAAATCCATACGAATAATCACCCCCCCCCCCAAGTACGAGAAGAGGCTCTGTATTGAGGGTCAAGCAGGAATCAGACTATTTATTGAAAAGGAATACATGCTTTATATACACGTTAGAAGTAATGCAGTCATCACAGGATAATGACCCAAATATAGTGTCAATACATCCCTTAGCAGACAACAGGTGAGTTAATTAGCACACTTAACAATAGGTGAATGGAAAGCCAACTCAGACAAAAGCAACATCGTTAGATAGTCAGTCTCCACATTGAACTTCCTGGAATGCCCATATTAGGAGTTGTACTTCCTGGTCGTGGACCTCATACTGTACAGGGAATAAAATCTTCATATTTTAAGAGAGACATCATTCCTGAATATCACTGTCCCATTTGGAGCCATCCAAACCATATCCCCAGTGCCCCCCAGTTTCCTGGTCACCCCATGCCCAAAGTGACTCCCGTCACATTTACATTGTAGCAAAGTGTAATTTCTTCTGGGTTGTCACTTGAAAAGATATAATAAAATATTTGCAAAAATGTAAAGGGTGTACTCACTTTTGTGAGATACTGTATATAGATAGATAGATAGATAGATAGATAGATAGATAGATAGATAGATAGATAGATAGATAGATAGATAGATAGATAGATAGATAGATAGATAGATAGATAGATAGATAGATAGATAGATAGATAGATAGATAGATAGATAGATAGACAGTATTCCAACAAATATACATTATTTCCACATACATATCCTAAACAAATCTACCCACACATGCAAACGTATATTTAAAGAGAGTATGTATTTCCTTTAAAACTTAGTGGCACTGTCTTGACTTTTTTTTTTTTTTCAAACTGCAAAATTGAATTATACTAAGTGAACAGTACTTTAGTGTTTTGAGATGTCAATATAGTTTTAGCATTGTAGCTGGATAAGCTCTGTTACCTTTGCAATATGGTATATGACTGAGTTACTGATGTATACAGGCAGTGGTCCAGCAGCTGTGATAAGCAATGTAAAGAGGCTAATGCGGGCTTCAGTAGTTTGATAAATTGGAAACAGGTGGGCTATTCGAACCCAGAAGGCAATAAGATACACACGATTTGGGGGGCTGGCAGATAATGAAATTCAAAATGATCAGAAGAAAATCATTTTCAGCAGCTGGTAATTAAAGAGACAATTTCCAGTTCATGAGCAGAATGCATTTGTTTCTTGTATAAATGAGTTTCCCTTATACTAAAGCAATGCAATCAGGGTGAAAACAAAGTGACTTCAGAAGGACATCAAATAGGAGACACATTGTATTTACAGGCAGATTCTTTCTTGTGCACAAGAATTCTCTATAATGGCAAAGATTACATAAATAGCACTGCAACATTTCTGAACAGCCTTTAACTACGCAATACATAAGTATGGAATATATGAGAGGGAGTTACCATATGTGCAGTTTATGCTCACACATTTTCTCTGCCTGTGGCTTTTTTATTACATCTTTATTGGTTTACATTATCAGTCAATGTTCCTGCCGATCATTAGCGTGGGCTCCTGCAGGAACATGCACAGCTAGAGAAAGTCACTATGAATTTTGCCTATACTACATAATAACCATAAGTATGTATGAATAGCAGAGCACCTATTTTCCTGTAACATATTACCTCAAAATAATATTAATTTATATTTGATCTGTGTACTTACCCTACTAAACATTAGCAAATTCTGACATGGAAAAAGTTAAAGCACACTAATATTTAATTCCACTTTTGAGTTAGATTCCCAGAATACATGCAGCATTGATATACATTTTAATTATATTTTGTTTTGCTTTGGTAATCTTTCATAGATTTTCCTAACCTGTCCACTTGTCTTCACATATCATCGCATATAATCACTTAAATATTTTTTGTTGCTGTGATCTTTTAGCAAATTCAAATAGCAACAATCCGATAATAGAATAGTAACAAGATTTTTTGTTTGTTTTACAAACATTTTATTTTTTTTTCCTTTTTAATTAGTTCACTCCAGTGTACAATTCTCTACTGGAAAACCATGCTTATAAGAGTAATTCTAGGCAACATTAAAAGTAAAGGAAAGCCGTAGGACTGTACTTCTGTCAAGGAATTAGGCCTTAAATATCAAATAAAATAAATAAACTATGTTATAACTGCTGCTTTAGACATTATGGTTCAAACCTGTGTCCTAACCTCCTTGGGACCTTTAGGTAGCTAAAACAAGCAAGCTAAGAATGTTTTTCTGACAATACAATGCAATGTTATTATGCTATTTTGCATTAATGAGTATGAAGCATTGAACCTCATGTGCAGCCTCCTGAGGCCAGACCTCAACAATGTGATTAATTGTATTTTTAAGTAACACACAAGGAGTTTTTAAGTAAGTAGATGGGAAGAGAAGGAATTTCAAATGCATATATTGGCATTAATGAAGAGTTTTGCTTTGGTTGCCACTTCCTTGAACTGGCCATGCTCAGCTGATCTTTGAGTACCCAAATGACCAAACCACTTGTATTTTGCGGTAATAAGTTTTTATCTTTTGTTAATGCAAGATGTACATAGGCCAGTCACAAAACTCTCCAGTACGCTGAAAATTTTCTAATAGGTACAACAGGCATGTGTAGCTTAGACGTTGTCTGTCGGAAAAACTGAAATGGATGGGCTTGATTGTCATGAATGATGCTTTACTCTTTTCACATTCCACACAGGGAATCACACAGGGCATGGCAAGTGTTGATAATGATCTATAGTTTTCCCCTATGTTAGGGATCAAATATTTAGTTCTGAGAGAATTTTGGGTATTCACATAATTGTGTGTGTATATATATATATATAAATATATATATATATATATATATACATACACAACTGCAAGAAAAAGTATGTGAACCCTTTGGAATGATATCGATTTCTGCACAAATTGGTCATAAACAATCGGAAATCACAGTCTGCTTAAACTAATAACACACAAAGAATGAAATGTTGCCATGTTTTTATTGAACACACCATGTAAAAATTCACAGTGCAGGTGGAAAAAGTATGTGAACCCCTCAACTAATGACATCTCCAAGAGCTAATTGGAGTGAGATGTCAGCCAACTTGAATCCAATCAATGGGATGAGATTGGAGGTGTTGGTTACAGCTGCCATGCCCTATAAAAAACACACACCAGTTCTGGGTTTGCTTTTCACAAGAAGCATTGCCTGATGTGAATGATGCCTCGCACAAAAGAGTTCTCGGAAAACCTAGGATTAAGAATTGTTGACTTGCATAAAGCTGGAAAGGGTTATAAAAGTATCTCCAAAAGCCTTGCTGTTCATCAGTCCATGGTAAGACAAATTGTTTATAAATGGAGAAAGTTCAGCACTGCTGCTACTCTCCCTAGGAGTGGCTGTCCTGTAAAGATGACTGCAAGAGACCCATGACTGCGCAGACTGCTCATTGAGATGAAGAAGAATCCTAGAGTGTCAGCTAAAGACTTACAAAAGTCACTGGCAATTGTTATCATCCCTGTTAGCGAATCTACAATATGTAAAACACTAAACAAGAATGGATTTCCTGAGAGGATACCACAGAGGAAGCCACTGCTGTTCAAACAAAACATTGCTGCACGTTTACAGTTTGCACAAGAGCACCTTGATGTTCCACAGCAGTACTGGGAAAATATTCTGTGGACAGATGAAACCAAATTTGAGTTGTTTGGAAGAAACACACAACACTATGTGTGGTGAAAAAGAGGCACAGCACACCAACATCAAAACCTCATCCCAACTGTGAAGTATGGTGGTGGGGGCATCATGGTTTGGGGCTGCTTTGCTGTGTCAGGGCCTGGACGGATTGCTATCATCGAAGGAAAAATGAATTCCCAAGTTTATCAAGACATTTTGCAGGAGAAATTAAGGCCATCTGTCTACCAGCTGAAGCTCAACAGAAGATGGGTGTTGCAACAGGACAATGACCCAAAGCATAGAAGTAAATCAACAACAGAATGCCTTAACCAGAAGAAAATACGCCTTCTGAAGTGGCCCAGTCAGAGTCCTGACCTCAACCCAATTGAGATGCTGTGGCATTACCTCAAGAAAGCGATTCACACCAGACATCCCAAGAATATTGCTGAACTGAAACAGTTCTGTAAAGAGGAATGGTCAAGAATTACTCCTGACGGTTGTGCACATCTGATCTGCAACTACAGGAATGTTTACATGGTGTGTTCAATAAAAACATGGCAACATTTCATTATTTGTGTGTTATTAGTTTAAGCAGACTGTGATTGTCTATTGTTGTGACTTAGATGATGATCAGATCACAATTTATGACCAATTTGTGCAGAAATCCATATCATTCCAAAGGGTTCACATGCTTTTTCTTGCAGCTGTATATATATACATATATATATATATATATATATATATATATATATACAGTATATATATATATATATATATATATATATATATATATATATATATATACGAGGTAAGTGAGGTATGTTATCAGGAAGTAATGCAAAGAAATGAGAAAAGCAGCTCTATATTTTTTTTTAAATTCTATATGACTATGTATGTTTTGTGTAGGTGGCAGCATTTTCCTGGGATAGGGAGAGTAATTTACAACTTAATATGTAATAGTTGAGTCCCTATAAAACAGAGGGGGGTTGCTTAACAGTTTTTCTTAAATGTGTTTTCCTCCCAAAATAATGAGAATGTTGACAGATATATTGCTACCTTAAAAAGATCAATTTTGCTAAATTGTTGCAGGAATGAAAATGGACAGATGCACAGAGATTATGTCCATTAGGCACACACCTAGAAAGTCTTGAAGTTTTCCTTTTTGAATTACGATTTCTGATAAAGCACCAGAGACAAAGAGTTTTGTTTTTCTCATAACAGACATCTTTTGAAGTTTTGAGTAGGCTTCTAATGCATTTGTGTCATGCACCTACTGATCTGCATTCCCAAGTGTCTTGCCAGATCCTGGGCTAAAAGACATGTTTCACTGTCTCATTATCTGGAGACTTAGAATTGGTCAAGCAGCACTTTGCCAAGCCTCTGCAGCCCCACCGGGAGAAACCTCTCCAGGTCCTGTGGACTACTATGCCAAGAGTGAGAACAAGCCCACCTGGATTCACCCCTACCATAGCAGATATTTTACTCCCTCTGAGATGAAAGCACCCTAGGCAGTTTCTGTGATTAGGTAACCTGCCAAAAGGAAATGTCACTGTTTGGTAAAACAAGATGCTCCTTGAGCTAAATGAAGCCTTCCAACAAGAAAGTTGTTTGTTGTTTGCTGCTGCTTATGTGCTGCCTTTTAGCCTGACAAAAATTTCCTAAGCCCAACAGGCTGCTTTTGTTTCAATTTGTCCTCCCACAAGCGGAACTTCCATTGGGTAAAGAGTGGATGTCCTTATTACATTGCTACTGTCTTAAGCGAAATGCGTCAAGTTGCAACGCACGCTGCCTCGTTCTGGGCCCTTAGTTGAACCGCACGCTGTCTCCCCACTTCCAGGTACGGCGCGAGTCTCACTAGCAGACATTGGAGATAGCCGCAAGGCTTTGCAAAGTCTGCAAGGGCACCAGTTTTTTCAGTTTTTCCAATACAGCGTTATATTTTATCTTGTGACTGCGTGAAGCTTTCAAAATAAAGAGGATTTTTTTAACTGTTTGCCTTTTTTCTTTTACATCCTGAGCACACACAGGCATAAGCTGTGGACCCCCATATACCACCAGGGATCCGGAACAACCGAGACCAAGCCTGTACTGAATTCTGCTGGCGTACGCCAACAGGAATCCATTGGATCTGGTAAGTGGGCCATCTTACCATTCAGCACCGGAGGTGAAGTGGAGGGTAACACCACTGCTGCATAAACATATGCACTTGCACCGGCACTTGTTATAGTTGCACTAAAAGGACTTTTTTTGCACTATTTGCACTATCCAATACCAGCACTATTGCACTACGGACTATATATATATTTTTCCCACTTTGTAAATATTTTTTCCACTTTGTGATTATTCGTTAGCACTTTATCAACGGTATTTATTGCACTTTATGGACGTCAATAATCCACATAGTGATCATTTGTCAGCACTTTGATGATCTATATTGCACCTTAATAATGGAACATTGATGGTGAATAATTTTGTTGTCTTTATAATTTTACCGAGTATATTTTACAATTGTGACACTTATAAATTTCTTCACTACACTGGCACAAGGTAATAATACCTTAACAAAATGTTTTTATGCAAATTTTTTATGCATTTTTTTATGCATTTTATATGTATACTAGACATTAAGCCCGTTAAATTAACGGGCGCTAGAACATATGTGGTCAAACATTTGTAAAAACAGACTTGTTCCAGTTAAGCGAGAGCCTCTGTCAGCTGACTGAGCGGCTCTCGCTTATCTCGTTCTTTTTTTCTAACAACGCGAGAGCCGCATGACGTAGCCAGCTCTGCGCATAGCGTCCCTGTTGCCCTAGCAACATCGGGGACACACGCAGAGCTGACCGAGCGGCTCTCGCGTGACATTGCTCGCCCGCCGCCACTTGTAACGCCCGCTGCCACTTAGCAGTAAGTCCACGCAAGCGCACATCCGCCGCGTGCCCGCGCACACCCGCCGCTTCAAAAGTTTTGCCCGGTGTTCGATCAGATTTCCCTACCCCATCAGATTTCCCTATCCCATCAGATTTCCCTACCTACGTCATTTCCCGTTGAGATCAGCTGTGGATTCGTCATGCAGCAGCTTGTAGCCGCGTCACATGTCCTATTGGGAATGCGCAGAATAGTTAGGGAATTATGATGGCATCGTAAGGGGTCAGACAAAAGTCCTAGTGTGCATGCGCCAGAGCATGCGCACCAACGGGTCGGGCAGCGGGATCTCTTATAACAAACATCCATCCAATCTCCATAGCACACACTGCGCTGACCCGACACTGCACCGTCCCGACAATCCGATCCCCATGCCCCACACTGCACCTACCCGACAATGAGACAGTGGGTGTGCGTGTGTGGGTAGGGAATGGGATTGTCCGATCGGCGCAGTGTGTGCCATGGAGATGGGATGTATGTTTGTTATAAGAGATGGCGCTGCCCGATCCATTGATGCGCATGCGCCCGATCATGCGCAGTAGGACTTGTGCCTCAGCCCTTATGATGTTATCAAAATTCCCTACCTATTCTGCGCATGCGCAGTAAGAGTGTGACGTGACTACAGCTGGTGCATGACGAACCTGCACCGGAAATGACGTAGGTAGGGAAATCTGATGGGGTAGGGTTTTCTGACAGAACACCGGCCGCCAATGTTCCCTCTAATTTTTTACTGTGCTGAGCAAATAAAAAAAATTTCTGAGCGCAAACTTAGACTGAGCAATGGGGGGGGACGTCAATGCAGAGTGACCAGCGTGCCCCAATTCAATGCAGAGTGCCCACAGCATTGCCCCCAATCAATGCAGAGTGCCCACAGCATTTCCCCCCAATCAATGCAGAGTGCCCACAGCATTGCCCCCAATCAATGCAGAGTGCGACAGCATTGTCCCCAATCAATTGCAGAGTGCCACAGAATTGCCCCCAATCAATTGCAGAGTGCCACAGCATTGCCCCCAATCAATGCAGAGTGCCCACAGCATTGCCCCCAATCAATGCAGAGTGCCCACAGCATTGCCCCCAATCAATTGCAGAGTACCTCAGCATCGCCCCCAATCAATGCAGAGTGCCCACAGCAATGCCCCCAATCAATGCAGAGTGCCCACAGCATTGCCCCCAATCAATGCAGAGTGCCACAGCATTGACCCCAATCAACGCAGAGTGCCACAGCATTGCCCCCAATCAATTGCAGAGTGCCACAGCATTGCCCACAATCAATTGCACAGTGCCCACAGCATTGCCCCCAATCAATTGCAGAGTGCCCACAGCATTGCCCCAATCATTGCAGAGTGCCACAGCATTGCCCCCAATCAATGCAGAGATGCCAGCGTCCCCCCCGCGCGAGACCCGTCCGTGCACTTACCTCACGGTCACCGCAGCTTCTCTTCAGTTCAGTCCCCGGCTTCCCGCGTCTCCTCAGTCGTCCTGGCACCTCCTCCTCAGCCATTGGCATGGGGTTGGCCTTTTGGCCAATCAGGAAGTGGGAGGACCCGCTCCCTGATTGGCCAGGAGGAGGATCCGTGTGACAATAGCGGATTTTCTTTCGCTATTGTAACACAATGGGCGTGCTCTCGGGGCGCACGGCCGCCCGAAGTCTCTGCGCTCCAAGTCCGAACGGCTGTCCGTGGGGCACATGCGCAGTAGCACAATCCCACGGACACAGGGACTGGACGCAGAGACACTTGCATTTTATTATTATAGATAATATTATATATAGGGGACATTATAGAATATAATATTATATATAGAGGACATTATAGAGTATAATATTATATATAGGGGACATTATAGAGTATACTATTATATATAGGGGACATTATAGAGTATAATAATATATATAGGGGACATTATAGAGTATAATATTATATATAGAGAACATCATTATGGGATGTAGTATTATAGGAGAGGAAAATCGATGTCATGCAGTGTGTAGATCGTTTCTCTGCGATATCCCACCACACAGCCTCTGATCACAGGGCAGCTCCCACCATTGCTATCCCGGGGCTCTCCCTCCACAGAAAGAAGCGGATCCTGTCCGGTCTCGGTGATTCTTCCCCAGAGAGGCGCTGAAGTCCGGCTCCGCTGCAAAGGACTCCGCAGAGGGTGGAACTCCATCCCACCACAGCGACGTCTGTGTGACACCAACCATTCTCCCAGAAACCAGAAGCTTTGTACATTGTGGGAACAGAAGAACTCCTTGAGGTAACTGAGGCCCACAGTTGACAAAGTCAGGAAAGGCAGGGTTGTTGTATGAATGAGTATTAGATGTTTGCTAAATTGCAAACAAAAGAGAGGAATGTCAAGGAATTAGGCCTTAGATATCAAATAAAGCTACATAACTATGTTTTAACTGCTGCTTTAGACATTATGGTTTACCTGTGTCATAATCTCCCTGGGACCTATAGGTAGCTAAAACAAGCAAGCTAAGAATGCTTATGACATGGCCATCTAGAAAAACATGTTGAAGGCTATCAGTACCTTTTTTGTGGTTTATTTGAGTGACATGCCATACTTGCTAATCTGTTCAAATCAGTCATGCTGACAAGACTGCAATTATCTGTAAACAATGTTGAACCAGGTATGTGTCTTCCATACTGTATAAATACCCCTGTAAAAAGAACAGCTCTTGGCCAGTCCTTTTGGAGGGCTGGTCCGTACATGTGTATGTTGTCAATAAACAATTTTGTTAACCATGAGAATGAGTGATCTTGACCAAATTTTACAACAATTCCTGAAGCCTATATTATTTAATTTCCCCCCTCTTTGCCTACTCCATTATCTTCCACATTCAAACATTCAAGATAGGCTTAGAGCCCACAGTGTTTGTGTTTTAGAATCACAAGCAGGCACGTTTCAGGGCCATCCAATTTGTGAAAAAAAGTTGACTGGCTGCCTGGTGTAACGCTCCTGCGTTTCATGTATGGTGTGGATTTTCAGCTGCAGAAATATTCCACTTCAGTAGTCATGTAAGAGAGATGCTGAGATACCATTCCCAACCTCAATGACTCATCATGTGTGGAAGGTCTTAATTCAGCTAGTAAATACACACACTCAACAAGCTGGTTCCTAGAGTGACTTTATGTATGTAGTAACACAGTGATGAAGATTTAAGAGACAGGTTGAGTGGAGGTGGTAGGTGACAGACACTTGAAGGTAAGACAGTAGCAGATGGATGCAGGTAGGTTTAGCAATCATGTATGGTAGCAGATGACAGAGTAGCAGGTGGACATACAAGAGTGATCAACCCAGTGCAGGAATAAGTAGCAGTAGTCTTAAGAGCTAGCAATCTATATATGCAGATGTGATAAATAGTCTTTACTATGCAGAGCTAGATAGTGTAAGCTTAGTATAAGTTTATAGAGGGTTCCCCTGCGGGGTACTTAGCACTAATAGCAATACAGCCGAAGGTTGGTTCAGGAGGAGCGGATGATCCGGAAGCGGGATGCAGGGATCAGCGCAGCGAGGTTCCGTCAGCGAGGTATGCTTGCAAGCACGAAAGCTTCAAGCCAAGTTAGCATCCAGGTAAGGGTGTTTTGAACGAACACATGTGAGTGAGAACCGGCGATTTAAATAGCCATCTAGTCCGGCGCTGAGTGATGACAGCTTCAGTCTTAAAGGTGTATGCGCACCTTTCCAAAAGAGAATGGTGGGGCGCATACACTTGTGAAAAGAGTAATTTAGGATACCAAAGGTACCGGAACATTACACCTGGATGAAAAACTGCAGTAACATGTAGGCTTAGCTTTCAATTTTCTGAAGTATGCTTACTAATTATGTTTATCCAATAAGGAATTATACTACTTCTTACTTGGGTAGGTTATGTTACAATGATTGACTGGGGTGTGACTAATCCTGTGTTATTTGTCCCAACATCCAATCATTTAGACTACATTCATTCATTCACTCACAGGCAAGCATTTGTGCTAGCATTGGTAACATTACTAAAACATTTTGCAAATTCAACAAAGGTACTTCTTACTACCACTACTTTAGGAACTTGACAATAGGGTAGCAACAGATTCCTGAACAATTACACCATTTCCCAAATAAGGAAACTGGTGGTCATTAACTCTAACTCAGGGCGAACCGTGCATGTGCTGGGAAACTGGAATGTATTTGACAGATTCCAGCACAGAGCTGTATCCCTGGCCCCATTTAGCTGTTTGCCCAAAAGCAAAATGCAAATGGAGATACCAGTGATGCTATTACCCAAATATGGGCAATGCCCATATTTGGGAAATTACTTGTTACTTGGTGGGAGGAGTCTGATGTTGAACTAAGAAACTAGTTTCCCATTAGTTTCTCATTTACTTTTGATTGACAGCATTACAGCGGGCAGAAAGCTGCTAATGGGCTGCCCATTGCTGTGCACAATTTTTGAAAAGTAAAGTGGATCTGATGGGGAACTAGTATCCCAGTTCCCCATCAGACTTTACCCACCCCAGTACAAAACTCCTAAGTCACCTAAGCCATGCTACTGTCAATGTGACAGAAGTAGCAGATGGGAAGGGAGCGAAAGAGTGACCAATACTTTTGGTGCTGCCTCCCGAAAGAAATTCTAAAGCATTTCTTTGACATCCTTTTCTAAATTCCCCCTGACTAAACAGCAGTCTACATCAAACCTTAGCTGTCAGTAGAGACTGTGAGATTTGTGCACATCAATGGCCAGTGCTGCTGTTGTTTCCATATACTGTATATGCTGATCTGGTTACATGCAAATTTAGCCTCTGACCAACCCTGGATGCAGACAGTGTGTATTCAGGCTCAGAGTTTCTGCTTAGTTTCTGATCACACACACACTGGCTATACCAAACAGCCAGTTTGCATGCAGCCATAGCACAGTATATTGTGTCCAAAGGCAGTGTTTAGCCACTGCCAAATGTAGCAAATTATTCACCCAGGCTACCCATGTAAATGTAGCCTTAAATAGGGAATTTTTCCTGATTTACTATAAGTCAGAAAGTGTGGCGACCATGAACCTTTTTAATATTTGGGTACCTGCTAATTTTACCAGTCTGTCGCAAAGATAATGTTTTGTATGAATAGCACTGGGGCCACTTAAAACAAATTACTTTGCTTTATGTTATATTGTGTTCCTAAACCGTTGCCAACCATTTTACCTAGTCACAAAGGGTAAGATGCAGGGTGAGAGTGAGAGGATCTACTGTGTCCTGTGTCCTGTTGTACACAAAGGTATGTGGAAGAAATCCTGTGACCACTCACCTATGTAGTTTGAACAAGAAAAAGGCCACATAGCTTCTAGGGTCAGGCTTCTGCATCTGCACACCACACATACAGGGGTATTGCTCGGATTGTGAAAGACCTCAAGCACCCTGAGGCACTCTGAGAAAAACAACTCTACGGCAAATGGTGAGCATGGCCATATTGCACCTTACAGTGACAAGGGGAATGAATCAAAGAGTGTCTATCTCAATGTGTTTTATATAATGCACATACTGTATATGTAGCAGTAATTGTACACACAAAATACTCCTTAATTACTGTGCAACAAGAGAACGTATTTTTGGGCACAGCTTCTAGAGATTAGTTCCTCTGAATAAGTCTGAATTCCAGAATTGATTAAGTTTGTATTCTGCTTACTAGTGTTCTGTATATTCAGGTTCTTGTCATTTGGGTTGCCCTTTTCCTCTGAGTCTGTGTCCTAGTTCCTGTCCTGCTTGCTGCCATACCTTGTACCTATTGCAACTATGTCCCTACGTTGATGGCATGGCCTTGATGTGTTAACTACCTCAAGTGTATCTCTCCCATACCTTGCCCCATTTTACTGATTATTTTAAGGTACCCTTTGCTTCAGTTTAATGGTTTTCGTTTTATCTGCCACAACATTCATGACCTATGCTTATGTCTCACTCCTACTCTGTTGTTAATTCTGTGAATTCAAAAGTTAATGTTCTCTTTGTTGCCTCATTAAAGCTGAACTCCATCTTTTTTTTACATACACTATATTACCAAAAGTATTGGAACACCTGCCTTTACATGCACAATCACTTTAATGGTTCCACTCTTAGTTTGTAGGGTTTGATATTGAGTTGGCCCACCTTTTGAAGCTATAACAGCTTCAACTCTTCTGGGAAGGCTGTCCACAAGGTTTAGGAGTGTGTCTATGGGAATGTTTGACCATTCTTCCAGAAGAGCATTTGTGTGGTTAGGCACTGATGTTAGAGAGAAAGCCTGGCTCGCAGTCTTTGCTCTAATTCATCCCAAAGGTGTTCTATTGAGTTGAGGTCAGGACCAGTCAAGTTCCTCCATTTCAAATTCGCTCATCCATGGCTTTATGGACCTTGCTTTGTGCACTGGTGTGCTGTCATGTTGGAATAGGAAGGGCCATTCCCAAACTGTTACCACAAAATTGGGAGCAAGAAGTTGTCCAAAATGCCTTGGCATGCTGACGCCTTAAGAGTTCCCTAAACTAGAACTAAGGGACCATAATTCCCCCTCTACCAAATGATTTTGACCAATGCACAAAGCAAGGTCCATAAAGACATGGATGCATAGGCTTGGGGTGGAGGAACTTGACTGGCCTGCACAGAGTCCTGACCTCAACCCAATAGAACATCTTTGGGATAAATTAAAATGCAGACTGCCAGCCAGACCTTCTCTCCAACATCAGTTGCTGACCTCAAAAACTGTGTTTTTGGAAGAATGGTCAAACATTCCCATAGACGCACTCCTAAACCTTGTGGATAGCCTTTCCAGAAGAGTTAAAGCTATTATAACTGCAAAGGGTGGGCAAACTTAATATTGAAGCCTACAGATTAAGACTAGGATGCCATTAAAGTTCATGTTTGTGTAAAGACAGGCGTCCTAATACTTTTGGTAAATAGTGTAATTTGTTTGGGTCAGCTTGGCCCAAAAAATATTATGTTACTCGCTAACATGTGAGGCTGCTGGATGTACGGTAAAAACTGTATGTAGCTGTAGCTGCAGCTACATACAGAAATACCACACTGGGATCCAGGTTCTAGCCAAGACCTATAGTCTCATGCCTGGAACATAGTAAAATCTATCACAGCGGTGCTCAGCCATTCACTGAAAGTGATGTATTCCAAGCTGGCCCAAATGAACATTGTCAAGTCTAATAAAAGATGAAGTTCAGCTTTAAAAAAGTCCACATAGGCAGGAAATGCCCAGAAAAAACCCCAGAAAGGCTATTTTCTCCCATTAAAGTTTTGAAACATTTCTAAACAACTGATGTTTATACATAGCCTTTCCTATGCTGCCGAATTGGAAATAAAGCCTCCAGGTCAAAAATGTTTATATTGTGGGAGGGTATTATAGGATATATAATAATACTAAGGACAGCCTGCTTGTGCCCAAACAATAAATACTATTATTACCTTTCTATTTAGTCATTGAATAGCAATATGAAGACACATTTGACACTACAACATCTAAAAATGCATTTATGCCTGCTTTACATACAGAGTTGAAAGAGGCACATTCTTTGTGATAAGCATTACACAAGTCGCTAAGTGAAATTCCTGCTTCAAGTGTTACATGCTGTTATCCTCCCTCCGTATAGCCAAAGATAATTATAATGTGTTGTCAGGATGTAAGAAGACATCAATTATGCCATCTTTTAATATTTATAGCAATGTAAATGTAACAGTGTAGGCACTGAATCTACTTAAAGCAAACAACAGAAAACATACTGAGGACATTTCATTAGTCATCATGTCAAACATAAAATATGGTTTTAATGTTAAGTTTGAATACTTGTTAGTATCTCTGCAAATGTACAAAAAAAGACATTCATTTTGGAAATTGCTACACATACAGAAGCTTAAAATGCATTATTCTAAATGCATAAATTGTTTATTTCAATGCACTACATACAGTATCAGTTGTTGCTTAGTTTACAATTTTTAATGGTTAATTTATGTTTTAAAAGTTGTAGTTTGTATGTTTTTTTGTTGTACCGCTGAAAGACCTTTTACAGGCCAAAAAATCCCTTTCAATTTCAGAACTGACAAGAAGGCACAGTTTACAATGAAAACAAAAGAAAAAAAATATGAAAATCAGCAATGTAATTAATATATTACAGTAGCTCACCTCTTCTGAACTTGTGGCAAGATTGTGATGCAACAGAAATTCACACCACTACTAAGCTATAGTCAAGAGGCCTCTGGTACCTGAAGCTACAGCTATGAGCTATGGACCATCAGACATTTTGTGCAAGCATTCAACAGGCTTTTATCCTGCCCTAAAAAAGCATAGGCTCAATGGTTGGGGGGGGGATTTAGGGGATAATTGAAACTGGAGAATGCAAAATCTGGTGCAGCTCTGCACAGAAACCAATCAGCTTCCAGGTTGTATTGTCAAAGCTTAATTGAACAAGCTGCAGTTAGAATCTGATTGGCTACCATTCACAGGTGCACCAGATTCTGAGTGCTCCAGGTTTAGTATATATCCCCCAATGTCTCCAAGCATTACAAATTTTATCACAGCTGTTGGATGGTCGTACGGAGTGCTGAGATCC
>NW_028119235.1:0-24894 GCF_965119305.1 Pelophylax lessonae | reverse complement strand
ATAGTCCCCGACAATATCCTCATCCTATCCTCCCGTATATGTCACCAATAATATCCTCATCCTATCCTCCCGTATATTCACCGACAATATCCTCATCCTATTCCTCCCGTATATGTCACCGACAATATCCTCATCTATCCTCCCGTATATGTCACCGACAATATCCTCATCCTATCCTCCCGTATATGTCACCGAACAATATCCTCATCCTATCCTCCCGTATATGTCACCGACAAATATCCTCATCCTATCCTCCCGTATATGTCACCGACAATATCCTCATCCTATCCTCCCGTATATGTCACCGACAATATCCTCATCCTATCCTCCCGTATATGTCACCGACATATCCTCATCTTATCCTCCCGTATATGTCACCGACAATATCCTCATCCTATCCTCCAGTATATGTCACCGACAATATCCTCATCTTATCCTCCCGTATATGTCACCGACAATATCCTCATCCTATCCTCCCGTATATGTCACCGACAATATCCTCATCCTATCCTCCCGTATATGTCACCGACAATATCCTCATCCTATCCTCCCGTATGTCACCGACAATATCCTCATCCTATCCTCCCGTATATGTCACCGACAATATCCTCATCCTATCCTCCCAGTATATGTCACCGACAATATCCTCATCTCTATCCTCCCGTATATGTCACCGACAATATCCTCATCCTATCCTCCCGTATATGTCACCGACAATATCCTCATCCTATCCTTCCCGTATATGTCACCGATAATATCCTCATCCTATCCTCCCGTATATGTCACCGACAATATCCTCATCCTATCCTCCCGTATATGTCACCGACAATATCCTCATCCTATCCTCCAGTATATGTCACCGACAATATCCTCATCCTATCCTCCCATATATGTCACCGACAATATCCTCATCCTATCCTCCCGTATATGTCACCAACAATATCCTCATCCTATCCTCCCGTATATGTCACCGACAATATCCTCATCCTATCCTCCCGTATATGTCACCAATAATATCCTCATCCTATCCTCCCATATATGGTCACCGACAATATCCTCATCCTATCCTCCCGTATATGTCACCGACATATCCTCATCCTATCCTCCCGTATATGTCACCAATAATATCCTCATCCTATCCTCCCGTATATGTCACCGACTAATATCCTCATCCTATCCTCCCGTATATGTCACCGACAATATCCTCATCCTATCCTCCCGTATATGTCACCAATAATATCCTCATCCTATCCTCCCATATATGTCACCAATAATATCCTCATCCTATCCTCCCGTATATGTCACCGACAATATCCTCATCCTATCCTCCCGTATATGTCACCAATAATATCCTCATCCTATCCTCCCGTATATGTCACCAATAATATCCTCATCTTATCCTCCCGTATATGTCACCGACAATATCCTCATCCTATCCTCCGTATATGTCACCGACAATATCCTCATCCTATCCTCCCGTATATGTCACCAATAATATCCTCATCCTATCCTCCAGTATATGTCACCGACAATATCCTCATCCTATCCTCCCGTATATGTCACCGACAATATCCTCATCCTATCCTCCCAGTATATGTCACCAATAATATCCTCATCCTATCCTCCCGTATATGTCACCGACAATATCCTCATCCTATCCTCCCGTATATGTCACCGACAATATCCTCATCCTATCCTCCCGTATATGTCACCAATAATATCCTCATCCTATCCTCCCGTATATGTCACCGACAATATCCTCATCCTATCCTCCCGTATATGTCACCGAACAATATCCTCATCCTATCCTCCCGTATATGTCACCAATAATATCCTCATCCTATCCTCCCGTATATGTCACCGACAATATCCTCATCCTATCCTCCCGTATATGTCACCGACAATATCCTCATCCTATCCTCCCGTATATGTCACCGACAATATCCTCATCCTATCCTCCCGTATATGTCACCAATAATATCCTCATCCTATCCTCCCCGTTAATATTCACCGACAATATCCTCATCCTATCCTCCCGTATATGTCACCAATAATATCCTCATCCTATCCTCCCGTATATGTCACCGACAATATCCTCATCCTATCCTCCCGTATATGTCACCAAATATCCTCCATCCTATCCTCCCGTATATGTCACCGACAATATCCTCATCCTATCCTCCCGTATATGTCACCAATAATATCCTCATCCTATCCTCCCGTATATGTCACCAATAATATCCTCATCCTATCCTCCCGTATATGTCACCGACAATATCCTCATCCTATCCTCCCGTATATGTCACCGACAATATCCTCATCCTATCCTCCCGTATATGTCACCAATAATATCCTCATCCTATCCTCCCGTATATGTCACCGACAATATCCTCATCCTATCCTCCCGTATATGTCACCAATAATATCCTCATCCTATCCTCCCGTATATGTCACCGACAATATCCTCATCCTATCCTCCCGTATATGTCACCAACAATATCCTCATCCTATCCTCCCGTATATGTCACGACAATATCCTCATCTTATCCTCCCGTATATGTCACCGACAATATCCTCATCCTATCCTCCAGTATATGTCACCAATAATATCCTCATCCTATCCTCCCGTATATGTCACCGACAATATCCTCATCCTATCCTCCAGTATATGTCACCGACAATATCCTCATCCTATCCTCCCGTATATGTCACCGACAATATCCTCATCCTATCCTCCCGTATATGTCACCGACAATATCCTCATCCTATCCTCCCGTATATGTCACCAATAATATCCTCATCCTATCCTCCCGTATATGTCACCAATAATATCCTCATCCTATCCTCCCGTATATGTCACCGACAATATCCTCATCCTATCCTCCCGTATATGTCACCAACAATATCCTCATCCTATCCTCCCGTATATGTCACCGACAATATCCTCATCTTATCCTCCCGTATATGTCACCGACAATATCCTCATCCTATCCTCCAGTATATGTCACCAATAATTATTCTCATCCTATCCTCCCGTATATGTCACCGACAATATCCTCATCCTATCCTCCAGTATATGTCACCGACAATATCCTCATCCTATCCTCCCGTATATGTCACCGACAATATCCTCATCCTTATCCTCCCGTATATGTCACCGACAATATCCTCATCCTATCCTCCAGTATATGTCACCGACAATATCCTCATCCTATCCTCCCGTATATGTCACCGACAATATCCTCATCCTATCCTCCAGTATATGTCACCGACAATATCCTCATCCTATCCTCCGTATATGTCACCGACAATATCCTCATCCTATCCTCCCGTATATGTCACCGACAATATCCTCATCTATCCTCCCGTATATGTCACCGACAATATCCTCATCCTATCCTCCCGTATATGTCACCAAACAATATCCTCATCCTATCCTCCCGTATATGTCACCGACAATATCCTCATCCTATCCTCCCGTATATGTCACCGACAATATCCTCATCCTATCCTCCCGTATATGTCACCGACAATATCCTCATCCTATCTCCCGTATATGTCACCGACAATATCCTCATCCTATCCTCCCGTATATGTCACCAATAATATCCTCATCCTATCCTCCCGTATATGTCACCGACCAATATCCTCATCCTATCCTCCCGTATATGTCACCGACAATATCCTCATCCTATCCTCCCGTATATGTCACCACTAATATCCTCATCCTATCCTCCCGTATATGTCACCACCAATATCCTCATCCTATCCTCCCGTATATGTCACCAATAATATCCTCATCTTATCCTCCCGTATATGTCACCGACAATATCCTCATCCTATCCTCCCGTATATGTCACCGACAATATCCTCATCCTATCCTCCCGTATATGTCACCAACAATATCCTCATCTTATCCTCCCGTATATGTCACCGACAATATCCTCATCCTATCCTCCCGTATATGTCACCGACAATATCCTCATCCTATCCTCCCGTATATGTCACCACAATATCCTCATCCTATCCTCCCGTATATGTCACCGACAATATCCTCATCCTATCCTCCCGTATATGTCACCAATAATATCCTCATCCTATCCTCCCGTATATGTCACCGACAATATCCTCATCCTATCCTCCCGTATATGTCACCGACAATATCCTCATCCTATCCTCCCGTATATGTCACCAATAATATCCTCATCCTATCCTCCCGTATATGTCACCGACAATATCCTCATCCTATCCTCCCGTATATGTCACCGACAATATCCTCATCCTATCCTCCCGTATATGTCACCGACAATATCCTCATCCTATCCTCCCGTATATGTCACCGACAATATCCTCATCCTATCCTCCCGTATATGTCACCGACAATATCCTCATCCTATCCTCCCGTATATGTCACCGACAATATCCTCATCCTATCCTCCCGTATATGTCACCGACAATATCCCTCATCCTATCCTCCCGTATATGTCACCGACAATATCCTCATCCTATCCTCCCGTATATGTCACCGACAATATCCTCATCCTTATCCTCCCGTATATGTCACCGACAATATCCTCATCCTATCCTCCCGTATATGTCACCAATAATATCCTCATCCTATCCTCCCGTATATGTCACCGACAATATCCTCATCCTATCCTCCCGTATATGTCACCAATAATATCCTCATCCTATCCTCCCGTATATGTCACCGACAATATCCTCATCCTATCCTCCCGTATATGTCACCGACAATATCCTCATCCTATCCTCCCATATATGTCACCGACAATATCCTCATCTTATCCTCCCGTATATGTCACCGACAATATCCTCATCCTATCCTCCCGTATATGTCACCGACAATATCCTCATCCTATCCTCCCGTATATGTCACCGACAATATCCTCATCCTATCCTCCCGTATATGTCACCAAAAATATCCTCATCCTATCCTCCCGTATATGTCACCGACAATATCCTCATCTTATCCTCCCGTATATGTCACCGACAATATCCTCATCTTATCCTCCCGTAATATGTCACCGACAATATCCTCATCCTATCCTCCCGTATATGTCACCAATAATATCCTCATCCTATCCTCCCGTATATGTCACCAATAATATCCTCATCCTATCCTCCCGTATATGTCACCAATAATATCCTCATCTTATCCTCCCGTATATGTCACCGACAATATCCTCATCTTATCCTCCCGTATATGTCACCGACAATATCCTCATCCTATCCTCCCGTATATGTCACCGACAATATCCTCATCCTATCCTCCCGTATATGTCACCGACAATATCCTCATCCTATCCTCCCGTATATGTCACCAATAATATCCTCATCCTATCCTCCCGTATATGTCACCGACAATATCCTCATCTTATCCTCCCGTATATGTCACCGACAATATCCTCATCCTATCCTCCCGTATATGTCACCGACAATATCCTCATCCTATCCTCCAGTATATGTCACCAATAATATCCTCATCCTATCCTCCCGTATATGTCACCGACAATATCCTCATCCTATCCTCCCGTATATGTCACCAATAATATCCTCATCCTATCCTCCCGTATATGTCACCGACAATATCCTCATCCTATCCTCCCGTATATGTCACCGACAATATCCTCATTCTATCCTCCCGTATATGTCACCGACAATATCCTCATCCTATCCTCCCGTATATGTCACCAATAATATCCTCATCTTATCCTCCCGTATATGTCACCGACAATATCCTCATCCTATCCTCCCGTATATGTCACCGACAATATCCTCATCCTATCCTCCCGTATATGTCACCGACAATATCCTCATCCTATCCTCCCGTATATGTCACCAATAATATCCTCATCCTATCCTCCCGTATATGTCACCAATAATATCCTCATCCTTATCCTCCCGTATATGTCACCGACAATATCCTCATCTTATCCTCCCGTATATGTCACCAATAATATCCTCATCCCATCCTCCCGTATATGTCACCAATAATATCCCTCATCCCATCCTCCCGTATATGTCACCAATAAATATCCTCATCCTATCCTCCCGTATATGTCACCAATAATATCCTCATCTTATCCTCCCGTATATGTCACCAATAATATCCTCATCTTATCCTCCCGTATATGTCACCAATAATATCCTCATCTCCATCCTCCCGTATATGTCACCAATAATATCCTCATCCCATCCTCCCGTATATGTCACCAATAATATCCTCATCCCATCCTCCCGTATATGTCACCAATAATATCCTCATCCTATCCTCCAGTATATGTCACCAATAATATCCTCATCCTATCCTCCAGTATATGTCACCAATAATATCCTCATCCTTATCCTCCCGTATATGTCACCGACAATATCCTCATCCTATCCTCCCGTATATGTCACCGACAATATCCTCATCCCTATCCTCCCATATATGTCACCGACAATATCCTCATCTTATCCTCCCGTATATGTCACCAATAATATCCTCATCCTATCCTCCCCGTATATGTCACCAATAATATCCTCATCCTATCCTCCCGTATATGTCACCGACAATATCCTCATCCTATCCTCCCGTATATGTCACCGACAATATCCTCATCCTATCCTCCCGTATATGTCACCAATAATATCCTCATCTTATCCTCCCGTATATGTCACCGACAATATCCTCATCCTATCCTCCCGTATATGTCACCGACAATATCCTCATCCTATCCTCCCGTATATGTCACCAATAATATCCTCATCCTATCCTCCCGTATATGTCACCGACAATATCCTCATCCTTATCCTCCCGTATATGTCACCGACAATATCCTCATCCTATCCTCCCGTATATGTCACCAATAATATCCTCATCCTATCCTCCCGTATATGTCACCGATAATATCCTCATCCTATCCTCCCGTATATGTCACCGACAATATCCTCATCCTATCCTCCCGTATATGTCACCAATAATATCCTCATCCTATCCTCCCGTATATGTCACCAATAATATCCTCATCCTATCCTCCCGTATATGTCACCAATAATATCCTCATCTTATCCTCCCGTATATGTCACCGACAATATCCTCATCCTATCCTCCCGTATATGTCACCGACAATATCCTCATCTTATCCTCCCGTATATGTCACCGACAATATCCTCATCTTATCCTCCCGTATATGTCACCAATAATATCCTCATCCTATCCTCCCGTATATGTCACCGACAATATCCTCATCTTATCCTCCCGTATATGTCACCGACAATATCCTCATCCTATCCTCCCGTATATGTCACCAATAATATCCTCATCCTATCCTCCCGTATATGTCACCGACAATATCCTCATCCTATCCTCCCGTATATGTCACCGACAATATCCTCATCCTATCCTCCCGTATATGTCACCGACAATATCCTCATCCTATCCTCCAGTATATGTCACCGACAATATCCTCATCCTATCCTCCCGTATATGTCACCGACAATATCCTCATCCTATCCTCCCGTATATGTCACCGACAATATCCTCATCCTATCCTCCCGTATATGTCACCGACAATATCCTCATCCTATCCTCCCGTATATGTCACCAATAATATCCTCATCCTATCCTCCCGTATATGTCACCGACAATATCCTCATCTTATCCTCCCGTATATGTCACCGACAATATCCTCATCTTATCCTCCCGTATATGTCACCGACAATATCCTCATCCTATCCTCCCGTATATGTCACCAATAATATCCTCATCCTATCCTCCCGTATATGTCACCGACAATATCCTCATCCTATCCTCCCGTATATGTCACCGACAATATCCTCATCTTATCCTCCCGTATATGTCACCGACAATATCCTCATCCTATCCTCCCGTATATGTCACCGACAATATCCTCATCCTATCCTCCCGTATATGTCACCGACAATATCCTCATCTTATCCTCCCGTATATGTCACCGACAATATCCTCATCTTATCCTCCCGTATATGTCACCGACAATATCCTCATCCTATCCTCCCGTATATGTCACCGACAATATCCTCATCTTATCCTCCCGTATATGTCACCGACAATATCCTCATCCTATCCTCCCGTATATGTCACCGACAATATCCTCATCCTATCCTCCCGTATATGTCACCGACAATATCCTCATCCTATCCTCCCGTATATGTCACCGACAATATCCTCATCCTATCCTCCCGTATATGTCACCAATAATATCCTCATCCTATCCTCCCGTATATGTCACCGACAATATCCTCATCTTATCCTCCCATATATGTCACCGACAATATCCTCATCCTATCCTCCAGTATATGTCACCGACAATATCCTCATCCTATCCTCCCGTATATGTCACCGACAATATCCTCATCCTATCCTCCCGTATATGTCACCGACAATATCCTCATCCTATCCTCCCGTATATGTCACCAATAATATCCTCATCCTATCCTCCCGTATATGTCACCGACAATATCCTCATCTTATCCTCCCGTATATGTCACCGACAATATCCTCATCTTATCCTCCCGTATATGTCACCGACAATATCCTCATCCTATCCTCCCGTATATGTCACCAATAATATCCTCATCCTATCCTCCCGTATATGTCACCAATAATATCCTCATCCTACTTCTTATCCTCCCGTATATGTCACCAATAATATCCTCATCTTATCCTCCCGTATATGTCACCGACAATATCCTCATCTTATCCTCCCGTATATGTCACCGACAATATCCTCATCTTATCCTCCCGTATATGTCACCGACAATATCCTCATCCTATCCTCCCGTATATGTCACCAATAATATCCTCATCCTATCCTCCCGTATATGTCACCGACAATATCCTCATCCTATCCTCCCGTATATGTCACCGACAATATCCTCATCCTATCCTCCCGTATATGTCACCGACAATATCCTCATCCTATCCTCCAGTATATGTCACCAATAATATCCTCATCCTATCCTCCCGTATATGTCACCGACAATATCCTCATCCTATCCTCCCGTATATGTCACCAATAATATCCTCATCCTATCCTCCCGTATATGTCACCGACAATATCCTCATCCTATCCTCCCGTATATGTCACCGACAATATCCTCATTCTATCCTCCCGTATATGTCACCGACAATATCCTCATCCTATCCTCCCGTATATGTCACCAATAATATCCTCATCTTATCCTCCCGTATATGTCACCGACAATATCCTCATCCTATCCTCCCGTATATGTCACCGACAATATCCTCATCCTATCCTCCCGTATATGTCACCGACAATATCCTCATCCTATCCTCCCGTATATGTCACCAATAATATCCTCATCCTATCCTCCCGTATATGTCACCAATAATATCCTCATCTTATCCTCCCGTATATGTCACCAATAATATCCTCATCCCATCCTCCCGTATATGTCACCAATAATATCCTCATCCCATCCTCCCGTATATGTCACCAATAATATCCTCATCCTATCCTCCCGTATATGTCACCAATAATATCCTCATCTTATCCTCCCGTATATGTCACCAATAATATCCTCATCCCATCCTCCCGTATATGTCACCAATAATATCCTCATCCCATCCTCCCGTATATGTCACCAATAATATCCTCATCCTATCCTCCAGTATATGTCACCAATAATATCCTCATCCTATCCTCCAGTATATGTCACCAATAATATCCTCATCCTATCCTCCCGTATATGTCACCGACAATATCCTCATCCTATCCTCCCGTATATGTCACCGACAATATCCTCATCCTATCCTCCCATATATGTCACCGACAATATCCTCATCTTATCCTCCCGTATATGTCACCGACAATATCCTCATCCTATCCTCCCGTATATGTCACCGACAATATCCTCATCCTATCCTCCCGTATATGTCACCGACAATATCCTCATCCTATCCTCCCGTATATGTCACCAATAATATCCTCATCCTATCCTCCCGTATATGTCACCGACAATATCCTCATCTTATCCTCCCGTATATGTCACCGACAATATCCTCATCTTATCCTCCCGTATATGTCACCGACAATATCCTCATCCTATCCTCCCGTATATGTCACCAATAATATCCTCATCCTATCCTCCCGTATATGTCACCGATAATATCCTCATCCTATCCTCCCGTATATGTCACCAATAATATCCTCATCCTATCCTCCCGTATATGTCACCGACAATATCCTCATCCTATCCTCCCGTATATGTCACCGACAATATCCTCATCCTATCCTCCCGTATATGTCACCAATAATATCCTCATCCTATCCTCCCGTATATGTCACCAATAATATCCTCATCTTATCCTCCCGTATATGTCACCGACAATATCCTCATCCTATCCACCCGTATATGTCACCGACAATATCCTCATCTTATCCTCCCGTATATGTCACCGACAATATCCTCATCTTATCCTCCCGTATATGTCACCGACAATATCCTCATCCTATCCTCCCGTATATGTCACCGACAATATCCTCATCTTATCCTCCCGTATATGTCACCGACAATATCCTCATCTTATCCTCCCGTATATGTCACCGACAATATCCTCATCCTATCCTCCCGTATATGTCACCAATAATATCCTCATCCTATCCTCCCGTATATGTCACCGACAATATCCTCATCTTATCCTCCCGTATATGTCACCGACAATATCCTCATCCTATCCTCCCGTATATGTCACCAATAATATCCTCATCCTATCCTCCCGTATATGTCACCGACAATATCCTCATCCTATCCTCCCGTATATGTCACCGACAATATCCTCATCCTATCCTCCCGTATATGTCACCGACAATATCCTCATCCTATCCTCCCGTATATGTCACCGACAATATCCTCATCCTATCCTCCCGTATATGTCACCGACAATATCCTCATCTTATCCTCCCGTATATGTCACCAATAATATCCTCATCCTATCCTCCCGTATATGTCACCGACAATATCCTCATCTTATCCTCCCGTATATGTCACCGACAATATCCTCATCTTATCCTCCCGTATATGTCACCGACAATATCCTCATCCTATCCTCCCGTATATGTCACCGACAATATCCTCATCCTATCCTCCCGTATATGTCACCGACAATATCCTCATCTTATCCTCCCGTATATGTCACCGACAATATCCTCATCCTATCCTCCCGTATATGTCACCAATAATATCCTCATCCTATCCTCCCGTATATGTCACCGACAATATCCTCATCCTATCCTCCCGTATATGTCACCGACAATATCCTCATCCTATCCTCCCGTATATGTCACCGACAATATCCTCATCTTATCCTCCCGTATATGTCACCGACAATATCCTCATCTTATCCTCCCGTATATGTCACCAATAATATCCTCATCCTATCCTCCCGTATATGTCACCGACAATATCCTCATCCTATCCTCCCGTATATGTCACCAATAATATCCTCATCCTATCCTCCCGTATATGTCACCGACAATATCCTCATCCTATCCTCCCGTATATGTCACCGACAATATCCTCATCCTATCCTCCCGTATATGTCACCGACAATATCCTCATCCTATCCTCCCGTATATGTCACCAATAATATCCTCATCCTATCCTCCCGTATATGTCACCGACAATATCCTCATCCTATCCTCCCGTATATGTCACCGACAATATCCTCATCCTATCCTCCCGTATATGTCACCGACAATATCCTCATCTTATCCTCCCGTATATGTCACCGACAATATCCTCATCCTATCCTCCCGTATATGTCACCGACAATATCCTCATCCTATCCTCCCGTATATGTCACCAATAATATCCTCATCCTATCCTCCCGTATATGTCACCGACAATATCCTCATCCTATCCTCCCGTATATGTCACCGACAATATCCTCATCCTATCCTCCCGTATATGTCACCAATAATATCCTCATCCTATCCTCCCGTATATGTCACCGACAATATCCTCATCTTATCCTCCCATATATGTCACCGACAATATCCTCATCCTATCCTCCCGTATATATCACCGACAATATCCTCATCCTATCCTCCCGTATATGTCACCGACAATATCCTCATCCTATCCTCCCGTATATGTCACCGACAATATCCTCATCTTATCCTCCCGTATATGTCACCGACAATATCCTCATCCTATCCTCCCGTATATGTCACCGACAATATCCTCATCTTATCCTCCCGTATATGTCACCGACAATATCCTCATCCTATCCTCCAGTATATGTCACCGACAATATCCTCATCTTATCCTCCCGTATATGTCACCGACAATATCCTCATCCTATCCTCCCGTATATGTCACCGACAATATCCTCATCCTATCCTCCCGTATATGTCACCAATAATATCCTCATCCTATCCTCCCGTATATGTCACCGACAATATCCTCATCCTATCCTCCCGTATATGTCACCGACAATATCCTCATCCTATCCTCCCATATATGTCACCGACAATATCCTCATCTTATCCTCCCGTATATGTCACCAATAATATCCTCATCCTATCCTCCCGTATATGTCACCGACAATATCCTCATCCTATCCTCCCGTATATGTCACCAATAATATCCTCATCCTATCCTCCCATATATGTCACCAATAATATCCTCATCCTATCCTCCCGTATATGTCACCGACAATATCCTCATCCTATCCTCCCGTATATGTCACCAATAATATCCTCATCCTATCCTCCCGTATATGTCACCAATAATATCCTCATCTTATCCTCCCGTATATGTCACCGACAATATCCTCATCCTATCCTCCCATATATGTCAACGACAATATCCTCATCCTATCCTCCCGTATATGTCACCAATAATATCCTCATCCTATCCTCCAGTATATGTCACCGACAATATCCTCATCCTATCCTCCCGTATATGTCACCGACAATATCCTCATCCTATCCTCCCGTATATGTCACCGACAATATCCTCATCCTATCCTCCCGTATATGTCACCAATAATATCCTCATCCTATCCTCCCGTATATGTCACCAACAATATCCTCATCCTATCCTCCCATATATGTCACCGACAATATCCTCATCCTATCCTCCCGTATATGTCACCAATAATATCCTCATCCTATCCTCCCGTATATGTCACCGACAATATCCTCATCCTATCCTCCCGTATATGTCACCAATAATATCCTCATCCTATCCTCCCGTATATGTCACCAATAATATCCTCATCTTATCCTCCCGTATATGTCACCGACAATATCCTCATCCTATCCTCCCATATATGTCAACGACAATATCCTCATCCTATCCTCCCGTATATGTCACCAATAATATCCTCATCCTATCCTCCAGTATATGTCACCGACAATATCCTCATCCTATCCTCCCGTATATGTCACCGACAATATCCTCATCCTATCCTCCCGTATATGTCACCAATAATATCCTCATCCTATCCTCCCGTATATGTCACCAATAATATCCTCATCCTATCCTCCCGTATATGTCACCAATAATATCCTCATCCTATCCTCCCGTATATGTCACCGACAATATCCTCATCCTATCCTCCCGTATATGTCACCAATAATATCCTCATCCTATCCTCCCGTATATGTCACCGACAATATCCTCATCTTATCCTCCCGTATATGTCACCGACAATATCCTCATCCTATCCTCCCATATATGTCACCGACAATATCCTCATCCTATCCTCCCATATATGTCACCGATAATATCCTCATCCTATCCTCCCGTATATGTCACCAATAATATCCTCATCCTATCCTCCCGTATATGTCACCGACAATATCCTCATCCTATCCTCCCGTATATGTCACCAATAATATCCTCATCCTATCCTCCCGTATATGTCACCGACAATATCCTCATCTTATCCTCCCGTATATGTCACCGACAATATCCTCATCCTATCCTCCCGTATATGTCACCAATAATATCCTCATCCTATCCTCCCATATATGTCACCAATAATATCCTCATCCTATCCTCCCGTATATGTCACCGACAATATCCTCATCCTATCCTCCCGTATATGTCACCAATAATATCCTCATCCTATCCTCCCGTATATGTCACCAATAATATCCTCATCTTATCCTCCCGTATATGTCACCGACAATATCCTCATCCTATCCTCCCATATATGTCAACGACAATATCCTCATCCTATCCTCCCGTATATGTCACCAATAATATCCTCATCCTATCCTCCAGTATATGTCACCGACAATATCCTCATCCTATCCTCCCGTATATGTCACCGACAATATCCTCATCCTATCCTCCCGTATATGTCACCGACAATATCCTCATCCTATCCTCCCGTATATGTCACCGACAATATCCTCATCCTATCCTCCCGTATATGTCACCGACAATATCCTCATCCTATCCTCCCGTATATGTCACCAATAATATCCTCATCCTATCCTCCCGTATATGTCACCAATAATATCCTCATCTTATCCTCCCGTATATGTCACCGACAATATCCTCATCCTATCCTCCCATATATGTCAACGACAATATCCTCATCCTATCCTCCCGTATATGTCACCAATAATATCCTCATCCTATCCTCCAGTATATGTCACCGACAATATCCTCATCCTATCCTCCCGTATATGTCACCGACAATATCCTCATCCTATCCTCCCGTATATGTCACCAATAATATCCTCATCCTATCCTCCCGTATATGTCACCGACAATATCCTCATCCTATCCTCCCGTATATGTCACCAATAATATCCTCATCCTATCCTCCCGTATATGTCACCGACAATATCCTCATCCTATCCTCCCGTATATGTCACCAATAATATCCTCATCCTATCCTCCCGTATATGTCACCGACAATATCCTCATCCTATCCTCCCGTATATGTCACCAATAATATCCTCATCCTATCCTCCCGTATATGTCACCGACAATATCCTCATCTTATCCTCCCGTATATGTCACCGACAATATCCTCATCCTATCCTCCCGTATATGTCACCAATAATATCCTCATCCTATCCTCCCGTATATGTCACCGACAATATCCTCATCCTATCCTCCCGTATATGTCACCAATAATATCCTCATCCTATCCTCCCGTATATGTCACCGACAATATCCTCATCCTATCCTCCCGTATATGTCACCAATAATATCCTCATCCTATCCTCCCGTATATGTCACCAATAATATCCTCATCCTATCCTCCCGTATATGTCACCGACAATATCCTCATCTTATCCTCCCGTATATGTCACCGACAATATCCTCATCCTATCCTCCCGTATATGTCACCAATAATATCCTCATCCTATCCTCCCGTATATGTCACCGACAATATCCTCATCCTATCCTCCCGTATATGTCACCAATAATATCCTCATCCTATCCTCCCGTATATGTCACCGACAATATCCTCATCCTATCCTCCCGTATATGTCACCAACAATATCCTCATCCTATCCTCCCGTATATGTCACCGACAATATCCTCATCTTATCCTCCCGTATATGTCACCGACAATATCCTCATCCTATCCTCCAGTATATGTCACCAATAATATCCTCATCCTATCCTCCCGTATATGTCACTGACAATATCCTCATCCTATCCTCCAGTATATGTCACCGACAATATCCTCATCCTATCCTCCCGTATATGTCACCGACAATATCCTCATCCTATCCTCCCGTATATGTCACCGACAATATCCTCATCCTATCCTCCCGTATATGTCACCGACAATATCCTCATCCTATCCTCCCGTATATGTCACCGACAATATCCTCATCCTGTTTGTGGTTGTTGGTGCCCCAGGTCAAGTATGGGATTTTATGGGCAGGAGTATAAGACAATAAGCAGAAATAGTATAATACACAAAATATTTATTGCATTGTAGCAATATATATACAACAATTAAATGGTGACTTTAATGGGTAAAGTCCCATTGTGCAGTGAAGAGGAAGAAATAAAGTGTGTTTGGCATGTGGTAATAAGTGACTTAAAAGTGGTTTGTAAGTGGTCTTGCTCTGCTGTTCATCATGTCAAAGACTGGGATGAGTGCAGAGAAGGTGCCAGATCGGTGATCCTCCCGTATATGTCACCAATAATATCCTCATCCCATCCTCCCGTATATGTCACCGACAATATCCTCATCCTATCCTCCCGTATTTGTCACCGACAATATCCTCATCCTATCCTCCCGTATTTGTCACCGACAATATCCTCATCCTATCCTCCCGTATATGTCACCGACAATATCCTCATCCTATCCTCCCGTATATGTCACCGACAATATCCTCATCCTATCCTCCCGTATATGTCATAAGGACCGGTCATAGTCCAGAGTCACCAATAATATCCTCATAGTATTCTCCAGTATATGACACCCGGGACTATGACAGGTCCTCATCACCTATACTGGAGAATACTATGAGGATAATATAGGTGACTCAGGACTATGACAGGTCCTCATCACCTATACTGGAGAATACTATGAGGATAATATAGGTGACTCAGGACTAGGACAGGTCTTTATGACATACTGTAGAATGATATATACTGTCATAGTCTAGAGCAGTGGTTCTCAATCAGGGTTCCGTGGAATCCTAGGGTTCCTCCTGAGTCACCTATAATAAGCTCATAGTATTCTACAGTATAGGTCAAGAGGACCTGTCATAGTCCAGAGTCACTTATTTATATCCTCATAGTCCGGAGTCACTTCTACTGTAGAATACTAAGACAAGCCCTCATGACCTATACTGTAGAATGACATATACTGTCACAGTCTAGAGTCACCTATAAGCAGGGCTTTTTTTCAGTGAGAACACGGGAGAACGCAGTTCCGGCACCTCCAGCACTGACTGTTTGTAGTTGCATGGGGTGCTGGGGTATGCTGCAGGGTCTATTGATTGGGGGGATCCATTCGAGCTGGAGGTGATATTTTTTTGCAGGGGGGTCTATTGTTGCTGAGGATGTCTATTGTTGCTGCTGGGGGAACCTACTGTTGCTGGGGGTAGGTCTTATATTGCGGATCAGTTGTTGCTGGGAGAGATCTACTTTTGAGAGAGGGGTCTATTGTTGCTGGCTAACAGAGAGTCTATTGATGCTAGGGGGGGGGGGGGGGGGGGGATATTGTTGCGGTTTGTCCGTTGTTGTTAGGGGGATCTATTGTTCCTGGCAGAGGGCCCTAGTGTTACTGGGTGCAGGGGATCTATTTGACTGCTTTTCTTGTTATCATTACCAAATTCTATACAAATGACTTAGCAAAATTAAATTATACGTAGTTCTGTATTCTCTAAAAGGGCAGTACTGAGAGGTGGGTAGGGGGATTGGACCCAAGGAATGGTGCTCGGAGGTGGGTGGGGGCAGAGAAAAGGGGTGACTCGGAAAGGGGGAGTTTCTGCGCCTATTCTCTGAGAAAAAAAGCCCTGCTTATAAGATTCCTCATGCCGGAGTTTGGTGCCCTCTCAGAAACTGTGGGACATGATTGAAGTCTATGGGAAAGAACGGCTCGCCGTAGATTAGCTGCGCTTTAGCCAAAGTGTGAAGCCGCCCCAAAATGTCTCCCAAAAAATAAAAGTCGTGTCCAGTCATTTGTGCATTCATTTGTGGAAGTAGAAGCTTTATTCTACTGGAATTCACACATTGGTGGCACTCCAAGTCGTTCAAAGTTAGTCCATGAAGGCCCATTGAATGGTCGGAGGAGGGTAATTTTTACTTGGGATGGAAGTTCGGCAGGTGTATGGCCGGCTCTACGACTCTCTCTTCTCTATTAATATCATTGGTTAGAGGTCCCATTTTTATTGGCCAGGTGGTCGCCCCACCATCTTCCCCCCACCTGCTGTGGACAGTGGAGTGTTCTTTTTACTACAAAAATCTGCCCGGAGAGTAAAAGTTTCCCACACTGTGACCTTTCCCTTGAAGACATTAAAACTTGGAGAGCCCAGAGGTGACAACCTGACAACCTGTCTGAGATATTTCCTGGGTGTCGCAGACAAATGTTCCTCCTCGGTGGACACTTTGCCTGCTGAGGTGACCCAGTTGTGTGACTTCCGTTCCCTCAGTAGATTTATTGGACATAAATTAGTGCTATGGCTGGGGGGGAGGGGAGGGTGCGGACGACAACTTTGACAAGTGTTTTGTTGAAGGTAAAGGTCATGGCGACGGAGGCACCTGTACACCTGTTTTGCTGGGTTTATAAGCCTGTAATTTTGGGAGACCGGACTTCAAAGCCTGCATAGCGCCAAACTTGTTTGACTTTAGTTAGGGGCGACTGCCCACCTTGTTGTGACCTTTGCAGGTTTTACACGCAGTCTCCAAGTCAGACGACAATAACTGTCCATTCCTTCACCCCTCATAAATAAAACTGTTATTTACGGACACGTACGCCGGATATAGGTTACTGCCATGGGAATCAATGGAAGCGGGGCCCGGGACCTGGTGATGCCGGATAATAAAATAGGTGTCACAGACAGTTCTTAGACGGGTTGTTGGTAGACAAGATCAGAGGTCTAAACTTTCTTAACAAAGGGCAAGCTTACTGTTCTTCAGACCTTAGGGGACCAGATTATGGCCATTGGGAGTGAAAATTGCCCTGGTGTCAGTGGGAGGAATAGTGCCCCATCATTGGTGTCAGTGGAGGAATAGTGTCCCATCATTGGCGTCAGTGGGAGGAATAGTGTCCCATCATTGGTGTCAGTGGGGGGAATAGTGTCCCATCATTGGCGTCAGTGGGAGGAATAGTGCCCCATCATTGGTGTCAGTGGGAGGAATAGTGTCCCATCATTGGTGTCAGTGGGGGGAATAGTGTCCCATCATTGGCGTCAGTGGGAGGAATAGTGCCCCATCATTGGTGTCAGTGGGAGGAATAGTGCCCCATCATTGGTGTCTGTGGGAGGAATAGTGCCCCATCATTGGTGTCAGTGGGAGGAATAGTGCCCCATCATTGGTATCAGTGGGGGGAATAGTACCCCTTCATTGGTGTCAGTGGGAGGAATAGTGCCCCATCATTGGTGTCAGTGGGAGGAATAGTGTCCCATCATTGGTGTCAGTGGGAGGAATAGTGCCCCATCATTGGTGTCAGTGGGAGGAATAGTGTCCCATCATTGGTGTCAGTGGGAGGAATAGTGCCTCCTCCTGGTACTGCCTGTATTATTAGTAATAAGCCCGCTGAACTGATCATTAGTAGCCTAAAGCAATCAGGATCCCTACAGCAAACCATTATAGAAAGAGAACCGATTGGTCCCTGGGGGCTACAGAAGATCAATATTAAAGTCCTAACACAGATTCCCCATAGAAGTAGAAATCATTAGCGCTGGGCACATATCGGGGGGATTGTTGTTCATCTTCAGATCTTCAGTTGACTAATCTCCTCAATGTCCTCCCCCCACATCATCCTCATTAATTGGGTGTAAATCACATCACTTTCACTCTGTGCCACTTGGCTCAACCTTCCCCTTGATCTGGTGCCAACTGGTACAATTAAATCGAATGACTTCATCGTTTGGCAGCAAAAGGAAGCCTTGGGATTGGCTGTTGGCTGAATGAGGTCATGGAGCAGCTTAGCCCATGGTGGAGGTCAGCGCGTCTTTAGCTCACATTGACCAAATAAACCCCAATTTGGGAAAGCCTCAGGTTTCCTCATTCAGGAGAAAAATAGCACCCCCACCCCCCATGCAGAATTGGCACAAAGAGGTCATTTATTTGTGATCTATTTTAGGAGGACGAGAGGGGGGGGGGGGCGCTGCGAGAAGGGGGCGCTAATAAAAGGTCAGGCCAATGCATCTGGTGCCTCTCATCTCCCACCAGAAACAAAGACAACAAATGTGTGGAAGAAGTAGGGACACCTGCCAAGGATGAGGACAACCCACCAGTCCTGCCAAGTGACAAAAGGAGCCTCTTCTCCTTCTCCTCTCCTCTGATAACTGGGTCACCGTGTAAATGGAGCCGGGCGCTTATCGCTCCCTAATGAGCTCCTGGATCTGGAGGCTTGGCACCGCATGGCACCGCATGGCTGATCATTACCATACAAGAATACAAATTGCATAATCCTTCAGAGTTTCACAAGATGAGATGTATGTTCTGGATGTCCGGGAAATGAGAAGGAACACCCATACTGTGTATATCAATGTCTTGTAGACCCACCTGTAGGACAACTTCCATGTGCCGAATGTTCTTCTCCAGAATTTCCCATGTGATAGTGATAACCTGAGCTCTAATGATTCCCGTTTTTAGATGACAGTCCCAGAGCCATGCTATGGTCATCACAGTGACAGTCCCAGAGCCATGCTATGACCATCACAGTGACAGTCCCAGAGCCATGCTATGGTCATCACAGTGACAGTCCCAGAGCCATGCTATGACCATCACAGTGACAGTCCCAGAGCCATGCTATGACCATCGCATTGACAGTCCCAGAGCCATGCTATGACCATCGCATTGACAGTCCCAGAGCCGTGCTATGACCATCGCATTGACAGTGACAGTCCCAGAGCCATGCTATGACCATCACAGTGACAGTCCCAGAGCCATGCTATGATCATCACAGTGACAGTCCCAGAGCCATGCTATGGTCATCACAGTGACAGTCCCAGAGCCATGCTATGGTCATCACAGTGACAGTCCCAGAGCCGTGCTATGACCATCGCAGTGACAGTCCCAGAGCCGTGCTATGACCATCGCATTGACAGTGACAGTCCCAGAGCCATGCTATGACCATCACAGTGACAGTCCCAGAGCCATGCTATGACCATCGCATTGACAGTCCCAGAGCCATGCTATGACCATCGCATTGACAGTCCCACAGCCATGCTATGACCATCACAGTGACAGTCCCAGAGCCATGCTATGACCATCGCATTGACAGTGACAGTCCCAGAGCCATGCTATGACCATCGCATTGACAGTCCCACAGCCATGCTATGACCATCACAGTGACAGTCCCACAGCCATGCTATGACCATCACAGTGACAGTCCCAGAGCCATGCTATGACCATCGCATTGACAGTGACAGTCCCAGAGCCATGCTATGACCATCGCATTGACAGTCCCAGAGCCATGCTATGACCATCGCATTGACAGTCCCAGAGCCATGCTATGACCATCACATTGACAGTCCCAGAGCCAAGCTATGACCATCGCATTGACAGTGACAGTCCCAGAGCCATGCTATGACCATCGCATTGACAGTCCCAGAGCCATGCTATGACCATCGCATTGACAGTCCCAGAGCCAAGCTATGACCATCGCATTGACAGTCCCAGAGCCGTGCTATGACCATCACATTGACAGTGACAGTCCCAGAGCCGTGCTATGACCATCACATTGACAGTCCCAGAGCCATGCTATGACCATCACAGTGACAGTCCCAGAGCCATGCTATGACCATCACATTGACAGTCCCAGAGCCATGCTATGACCATCGCATTGACAGTCCCAGAGCCATGCTATGACCATCGCATTGACAGTCCCAGAGCCATGCTATGACCATCGCATTGACAGTCCCAGAGCCATGCTATGACCATCACAGTGACAGTCCCAGAGCCATGCTATGACCATCGCATTGACAGTCCCAGAGCCATGCTATGACCATCACATTGACAGTCCCAGAGCCGTGCTATGACCATCGCATTGACAGTGACAGTCCCAGAGCCATGCTATGACCATCACAGTGACAGTCCCAGAGCCATGCTATGACCATCGCATTGACAGTCCCAGAGCCATGCTATGACCATCGCATTGACAGTCCCAGAGCCATGCTATGACCATCACAGTGACAGTCCCAGAGCCATGCTATGACCATCACATTGACAGTCCCAGAGCCATGCTATGACCATCGCATTGACAGTCCCAGAGCCATGCTATGACCATCGCATTGACAGTCCCAGAGCCATGCTATGACCATCACAGTGACAGTCCCAGAGCCATGCTATGACCATCACAGTGACAGTCCCAGAGCCGTGCTATGACCATCACATTGACAGTCCCAGAGCCATGCTATGACCATCACAGTGACAGTCCCAGAGCCATGCTATGACCATCACATTGACAGTCCCAGAGCCATGCTATGACCATCGCATTGACAGTCCCAGAGCCATGCTATGACCATCGCATTGACAGTCCCAGAGCCATGCTATGACCATCGCATTGACAGTCCCAGAGCCATGCTATGACCATCGCATTGACAGTCCCAGAGCCATGCTATGACCATCGCATTGACAGTCCCAGAGCCGTGCTATGACCATCACAGTGACAGTCCCAGAGCCATGCTATGACCATCGCATTGACAGTCCCAGAGCCATGCTATGACCATCGCATTGACAGTCCCAGAGCCATGCTATGACCATCGCATTGACAGTCCCAGAGCCATGCTATGACCATCGCATTGACAGTCCCAGAGCCATGCTATGACCATCACAGTGACAGTCCCAGAGCCATGCTATGACCATCGCATTGACAGTCCCAGAGCCATGCTATGACCATCACATTGACAGTCCCAGAGCCGTGCTATGACCATCGCATTGACAGTGACAGTCCCAGAGCCATGCTATGACCATCACAGTGACAGTCCCAGAGCCATGCTATGACCATCGCATTGACAGTCCCAGAGCCATGCTATGACCATCGCATTGACAGTCCCAGAGCCAAGCTAAGAACATCGCATTGACAGTCCCAGAGCCATGCTATGACCATAAGGACCCATATACTATATAGTCTAAGACACCCAGGACTGACCGCATCATCCTTCAGATCTTCTCTGTGTTTTTCTGGCGGAGGATGGGAACACCTGCCGGATGGGTGACTCCTCTGCTGATAATAATGAGCTCAGCTGGGGCTTATCTCCATCTTCTGTGATTGGAGGAGAGAAAGGAAAAACCTGGGGCTACAAATTACATGAAGGAAATAATTGGTGATTTTCTGCTGCCAGAGGATGAGCAGCCAAACACCTGGCAGAGCGCTGACCCTGCATGGACCCTGCATGGAGTCTGCATGGACTACACATCACATGAATGAAAGCAGAACTTCATTCTCTCCATTCCCTGTAACCCTCACCCTCCCAGTATTAGTATATAGATAGGAAGGTAGAATATAACCCTCATCCTCCCAGTATTAGTATATAGATAGGAAGGTAGAATATAACCCTCATCCTCCCAGTATTAGTATATAGATAGGAAGGTAGAATATAACCCTCATCCTCCCAGTATTAGTATATAGATAGGAAGGTAGAATATAACCCTCATCCTCCCAGTATTAGTATATAGATAGGAAGGTAGAATATAACCCTCATCCCCCCAGTATTAGTATATAGATAGGAAGGTAGAATATAACCCTCATCCTCCCAGTATTAGTATATAGATAGGAAGGTAGAATATAACCCTCATCCTCCCAGTATTAGTATATAGATAGGAAGGTAGAATATAACCCTCATCCTCCCAGTATTAGTATATAGATAGGAAGGTAGAATATAACCCTCATCCTCCCAGTATTAGTATATAGATAGGAAGGTAGAATATAACCCTCATCCTCCCAGTATTAGTATATAGATAGGAAGGTAGAATATAACCCTCATCCTCCCAGTATTAGTATATAGATAGGAAGGTAGAATATAACCCTCATCCTCCCAGTATTAGTATATAGATAGGAAGGTAGAATATAACCCTCATCCTCCCAGTATTAGTATATAGATAGGAAGGTAGAATATAACCCTCATCCTCCCAGTATTAGTATATAGATAGGAAGGTAGAATATAACCCTCATCCTCCCAGTATTAGTATATAGATAGGAAGGTAGAATATAACCCTCATCCCCCCAGTATTAGTATATAGATAGGAAGGTAGAATATAACCCTCATCCTCCCAGTATTAGTATATAGATAGGAAGGTAGAATATAACCCTCATCCTCCCAGTATTAGTATATAGATAGGAAGGAAGAATATAACCCTCATCCTCCCAGTATTAGTATATAGATAGGAAGGAAGAATATAACCCTCATCCTCCCAGTATTAGTATATAGATAGGAAGGTAGAATATAACCCTCATCCTCCCAGTATTAGTATATAGATAGGAAGGTAGAATATAACCCTCATCCTCCCAGTATTAGTATATAGATAGGAAGGTAGAATATAACCCTCATCCTCCCAGTATTAGTATATAGATAGGAAGGAAGAATATAACCCTCATCCTCCCAGTATTAGTATATAGATAGGAAGGTAGAATATAACCCTCATCCTCCCAGTATTAGTATATAGATAGGAAGGTAGAATATAACCCTCATCCTCCCAGTATTAGTATATAGATAGGAAGGTAGAATATAACCCTCATCCTCCCAGTATTAGTATATAGATAGGAAGGTAGAATATAACCCTCATCCTCCCAGTATTAGTATATAGATAGGAAGGTAGAATATAACCCTCATCCTCCCAGTATTAGTATATAGATAGGAAGGAAGAATATAACCCTCATCCTCCCAGTATTAGTATATAGATAGGAAGGTAGAATATAACCCTCATCCTCCCAGTATTAGTATATAGATAGGAAGGTAGAATATAACCCTCATCCTCCCAGTATTAGTATATAGATAGGAAGGTAGAATATAACCCTCATCCTCCCAGTATTAGTATATAGATAGGAAGGTAGAATATAACCCTCATCCTCCCAGTATTAGTATATAGATAGGAAGGTAGAATATAACCCTCATCCTCCCAGTATTAGTATATAGATAGGAAGGTAGAATATAACCCTCATCCTCCCAGTATTAGTATATAGATAGGAAGGTAGAATATAACCCTCATCCTCCCAGTATT
>NW_028119236.1:0-24906 GCF_965119305.1 Pelophylax lessonae | reverse complement strand
AGCATGACTGTGCAATTGGCATTCGAAATGTGACAGCGCTGAAAGCTGAAAATTGGCCTGGGCAGGAAGGGAAAGAAAGTTGCCTGTATTGAAGTAGTAATAGATTTCAGCTTGGCAAAATGAACTCATAATAATTAATTAAATCAGTTAAATTATTTTTATAAATCATTTTTGCATTATAAGCACTGTGGTTGGATTAAAGCAAATTGATTAAGCTGACAAATTGAATCAATCAGGCATTCCCTGACAAGATGTTACACATGTGGCTGCATAAGCAGCGATTTCCCTACCTGCAGTTTCATACCAGAGAACTTTTCTTCCAAACGTTCCACAGGATTATTATACAGGATTAGAATGTTCCTCACTCAGAATTTTTGTATGTATGTATCTATGTAAGTGGATGGCCTGCATTTCATAACACCCCTAACTGGTAGTATACAACAGTGTGTGTGTTGGACCTCACATTTCTTACTTACTGTAGGCCCTATAATTTCACGGGAAGCCTAACTGCAGTAAGCAACCTTTTACTGAAGTAATATTAATTTGTGTTATGTTGTCAGTAGGTGATGAATAAATACATTGCAGTGCAAATCATTTTTGCTGAGAACACAAAATGTCTGCCTTAATTTCTAGTAATGTTTGAACTAACAGGGGCAAATTAAAAATGATAATTCTTTACCCTAAATAGGATACACAGTTACCGACCACACAGTTATGTCACTCTTTATGCCTATTAGGAGCCATTATACTGTTTGAACCTCTATGATGAGTACAAAGCTATAAATCAATTTGTTCTGCTAAAATCCTTCTAGTTGCGAATATATTACCAGTGTAATTACATTTCCTGTGTGTTTGGTAAACTGTTTTCCACTAATCCAGTTATAATAACATTCTAGAAATAGATGCTGACATTCAAGCTTGCAGGAAGTATTCCGTGCCTCCAGCTAAACGACAGCTCCCATAAGCAATATGTTGAATCTTTAAACCTATGGTAAGAGACAAAATAGAATTCCCTGAGTGTGATGTCATTGTAACCGAATGGTGATTATAGAACTAAATTAAGTCATGTAAATGGGCTTCCACTCTTATTAATTGACATGCAAACAGAGAAGTTTCAGAGACTAGAAACAACCTGTTTTGCCCCAGGAAGGGGGGGGGGGGGGGGGCTTTCAGTAATGAAACTTACAGCTGATGCATTCAAATAGTTCACACCTAATGCTGTCCTTAGACATATCAAACCATCCAGAAAATTCTGCATTATGGCTGCAGACAGACAACATTGCCATACATTTGGTCATCCGCTGTGGTGGACACATCTAATTAACAAAGGTTTTTGTCCAAACTGGCAACAGCTGATATTTTGTAGGCACACTATAAGTGGCCTAAAGAGAACCACATGGAAGCAAATGCAGCTCTTCATTCAGAATGTACAAACACCTTGAACTTCAGCTGAAGAACCATACATAAGCTGGCTATTGGTAACCTAGGAAAAAAGAAATCCTTTATTTTAATTAGAGTATAAAAATATGTATGGTATACTGGCGCTTGTCCAAAGGAAGAGCTTATGTGGTAAACGTATGCAATAAAACTCAAGATCTACATCTCAACCAGCCAAGGTAAGCCAATCTTGGGAAGGGAACTCCCTCCAAAATGTGTTGCTAGGCAACAAAGTTGCCCTTTTTACCTCCTGTCACCCAGAAGGCTTCTGCACTATGCACCCCTGACATAGTGTGCACACTATAAGCTGGTAGGGCCTGCCCTACTCTTCCCCCACTTCTGGCTGCAAAAAAGCTAAAGAATCCAAGGCAACATGCCAGGTTCTCTCCAGAATTTAACAAATCCACCATCAAGCCTGCACTACCCCAATCCAAATCTGAGCTATTATATTACAGACATCCAATATCGATCTCCCTGCGTTGACCTCTTACCCCATACTCATTCACATGGGGGGGGCGGGATTTCTGGGGTCCCCTATGTTAAAGGAAGCTTCCAGATTTCGATAAGCCCCTCATACGAAGACCCCCACAACCACAGCCCAGGGTTGTGAGGAAGAGGCTCTTGTCCCCATCAATGTAGGTACAAGGTGGTTGGGGGTGGTGGTGGGGCAGAGCCATGTCTTTATGGACCTTGCTTTGTGCACTGGTGTGCAGTCATGTTGGAACCCCAATCTGTTCCCACAAAGTTGGGCGCAGGAAATTGTCCAAAATGTCTTGGTATGCTGATGCCTTAAGAGTTCCCTTCACTGGAACTAAGGGGCCAAGCCCAACCTCTCAAAAGCAACTTCCCACCATAATGCCCCCTCTACCAAATTATTTGGACCAGTGCACGAAGCAAGGTCCATAAAGACATAGATGAGCGAGTTTGGGGTGGAGGACCTGGACGGGCCTGCAAAGAGTCCTGACCTTAACCCGAACGAACACCTGTGGAATGAATTAGAGCGCAGACTACGAGCTAGGCCTTATCATCCACATCAGTGGCTGACCTCACAAATGCTCTTCTGGAAGTATGATCAAACAATCCCATAGACACACTCCTAAATCTTGTGGAAAGCCTTCCCTGAAGAGTTGAAGCTGTTATAGTTGCAAAGGGTGGGACAACTCAATATTGAACTCTGCGGACTAAGACAGGGTGCGTGTAAAGAAAGGCAACACAATACTTTTGGTAATATAGTGTATACCTATATACATATCACAGGGCATTTACCGAAGGGGGAATAAAATTGCTTATATCGTAAAACTTTTTATTAAAATGACTAAATCTTTTTAAGATTAAAAACAAACATCACACAATATGTGCAGTCCACTCAAATTTTCATGTGCTGCACCAGCATAAGAGCATTTGTATGTGATTACAACTGCTCACTGTGATCTATTGTCCTGATCCTTCCAGCTTTCGGTGGAAGGTATGTCGGTATTTGTTGGCTCCGTTCTCGCGCGTTTCACCTTCTATCATCCTCAGGGAGCATTACTATGTAAAAATGTCCTTGTCCTTATAATGTATTCATTACAGTCTTTATTAGTTGAGGAAATCACCTCTATTGTGTTAATATTACTGAGATACCCAGTGTTGCATAAAAATGAAAAACAAGTAAAGTGATACTAAAGGATAACATTCTTTCCTGGTGCCTCCATGGCAGCATATGTGTGATAGTAGCCCCGCCTACTTCTACCCACAGGACCAGTGCCTAGAAGTTTGTCAGGAGTGGGAGGCAGCCAGAAGAGTTGAGCAACATGGGGTTAAGCGGCTTCCAGATAAGGCTTTGACATGATAGGACTGCATGCCAGCACACCCAAAGCCGCAAACCCTGCATTAAGGGCTATTTCCTGCTTCCTAGCGAATAGATATAACCATACTCATGTCTTAGTGTGGCATTATTATTATACCTGACTGAATGTCAGTGTTCCAGCTTCCCTGCATTATGAGTTCACTGCATAACAAAGATCCACATGGTTCCTATAGGTAAGGGTCATCAGACCAGGTAGGTATTTTACTGCTAAAAGAGTGCATTCAGGTGCTAACTGACCTCTTTCTTGGCTAAGGAGCCCAGGGTGTCCCACTGACAGGAATAAGCATGAGAGGAGCACCAGAAATCCAGTTCAGGGTAGAGAAAATCCTCTTCCATACTGCAAACGCTAACACTATGGCCTAAAGAGTTCATCAGGACTGCCTTAAAGAGGCAGACAGATGCTTCAGCCCATTCTGCTTAGCGGCAAGGAATTGATGTGAAGCCTGGGTGAAGCTGCATTTATAAAATAATGTTTCAAGATTGCCTTAAAGAGGATGACAGAAGGTCTTCCACCCCACTATTCATAGCCGCAAAGGATTGCTTTGAGCCTGGATGAAATTGCCTTTTCAAGACAGAGTGTGTCAAGATTGCCTTAAAAGGGGTAGACAGAAGCTCCCCTGTCCACTATTCATAGCCACAAAGGATTGCTGTGGGCCTGGGTGAAGTTACCATATCCAAGTTATTTAGAATACCTCAAGCTGCATTTCAATACTGTTGCTACCAACTGCATAAAGCCTCCCTCAGCAGAGAGCGGGCCAACTGTTGGAAAGAACAGAGAGGATAAGCTGGTACTTTACGTTCAGTCTAGGGCTTTGTCCCTGCTGGCCATTCTCTTTATGGTAGGTAAGTTTACCATGAGTGGAGAAGAACCAGGGTAGCCAGGTGAGAAACCAGAGCAGGCTCTAGATAAGAAAGTTGCAACAGCATTTCCTCAGTCAGAGGAAGTAGCCTGCAAGGCTCCCAGGGACAGGTTCTCTTTGGGACAGTCCGGGTAAACCGTATTAGAGATGCGGCTGAAGTTGAACACTTGCCATTACTAGCTGAAAAAGGCCCCATCTGGGGGAGGGCTCGGGTGTGTTCAGGGTCCTGGTCCTGGCCCACCCACCCGGTCCTACTGGCGCGTCTGGTCGTGGGCGGTGGGGCATTTCCAAGTCCGCAGCTGTGCGGGCCGGGGAGGTGTCTCGCTACCTGTGGTTGGCGGTGGGGTCGGGTGGGTGGCTTGGAGCTGGGGTCCTCCTGGGAGCGCCTGGGCCCATCTATATTCCTATCCTTAGGCAATTTCTTTGCCTTGTTTTTGGACCCATGCACTACCATTCTGGGATGGGATCCTGCTCATGTCTATTGGTCAGCACCTTATGTATTAGGATGCTGAACCAAGTACTAGCCTCATTGCCTTCCTCTAGATATTCCAGTGTAATCATACACACTCTAGACTCAGATTCAACTGGTCTGTACCAGGAGCGATCTGGATCTCCACTTTTGAATGAGAGGCCTAGAGCTGAGGGTAGCCTCATGTGAAGCAATTCCTTTGGCCTGGTTTCACCCCAGTCTTTTACAGGCCTCTATTCTTCGAGGGACAAGTTGACTCAGCCTTTGGTCAGGTAATTTTCCGATTGCTGAGGCTCAGGGGTCTGGCTCTAATTCGAGGAAGTCTTCTCCTCCATTTTTAAGGAATCCCCATGGAATGACACCTCAGACAGTCGATCATTCTGGGGAAGAGAACTAGACACCATTGATATCAAGGGGCTTGGTTGTTTTTGGCGTCTTGTTTTCCAAGGTTTTCCAGAAGTTCTGGGCTGTTTTTTATAATCTGGATCCAAGCAGACAATGCCATAAAGGTGGCGTACTTCAATTTTCAGGTGGATCCAGAGTTTTGCAGTAGCAAAATCATAGATTTGTATATTTGGCAAAACGTCAGGCTCCAGCCTTGTTCGGCATGAGCATTTTTTTAGGTATACATCCTGGCAAGCAGACTTCATCTAACAGCAGTGCCTAAACCATTGGGACTGATTTCTACCCCTAGAGCTATTCCTGGAGGTATGTCCCAGGTAGGCAATTTCAGAGGTTGACTATCGGGCCCCTGAGGTCAAACCAAAGGCTAGGCAGTTTTGGCTCAGGTGCATTGGTCCTCTGGTAGGATGCTCCGTTGACTTTCAGTACTTTCTTCCCCCTTTCTTCCTCTCGCATGTTCGAAATATAAAGCATTCTGTTGTTCCAGGCTAATCCAGGCAGATGTGGTACACCAACCTAAAAGTGTTGCCAGACAGTTGCTCCAAGGGATTTACTGGATCATGATCAGGACCATCTGTTCCCAAGGAGTGTGTTTTGCCATCCAGCTTCAGGCTGCCTTTGACAGCTTGATGATTGAAGGTCAAATTTTGAGACCGGGCATCATGGAGTCTAGGAATCCATTGATGCTAAGCAGGGTGGTCTACTTCTTCATGTTAAATCTATTGCTGGACAAGTGGTGATTGCTTATCTAGGTGTAAACCTCAGGACTTTTCCCCCTAAAGTTTCTTCACTGGATAAGTCCTCTCCTTCAGCTGCTCCTAGGTCAGCATTTGGCTCTTAAAATTGCTGCCCATGTGACTTTGTGGGATCTTAAGTAGTTCACTCATAGCCTTCACTTGGAGGAACCCAGTTCTTCATCTTGCCCAGGTTAGTTACTTTCTATCTGTCTCCTTAAACATGACATCCTTATTTAGTTCTTTGATCTGCATCCAGTTCATCCAAAGGAAGTTTCTGTCTCCTGGTTGGATGTGGTCATGTAGGAAAGTTTATCTTTCAGCCTTTACTTTCCTATTGAATTTTAGGATGGATCCTGTACTGTTTTCTAGCTCCATCATGTCAAGTTGACTTAGCAGACCATCAGCCAACTCCATGGTCTAGGGTTCAGGTTCCATCCTGTCCTGACAAAGATGCACTCTACAAAGTCTATGCATGCATCCTGAGTTTTTGGCTGCAGACTACAGTTTCTAAGATCAGCAAGGCTACCACCTAGGCTGCTATCCTCACTTTCCCTATGTTCTACCAGGGTCTTGGGGTGATTGTAGCCAGATTAAAGCATTTGCTGCGGGACCATTTGGGTTCTGTCTGTTGTCCTTTTTCCATCTGCGCTGTAGTTTTTGTGACAGACTTTAGGGGCAAGTCCCCTTGAGGGGGTGTGCTCCGGGGGGCTATTCTGGGGATTTTGCATATTGATGCAGATGGGGAGGGTATCATGAATGGTGCTCAATTGTTTTTCTACCAGGCAGACATTTGCCCTTATCCGAAGCCAGCTTCTGGTATAAGAAATATTGAGGAAGCTCTTCAAGCTGCAGGAAGTTCACAGCCTTGCTGTTGTCATGTCATCAAGAGCCTGTGGGTGTTTGTTTGCCTAACCCACAGTGAGATTGCTTTGTGAGTTGGGTGAAGTACTCCTTCAATACATCTAGATCAATGATGGCACACTTGAAAATAGTCATTAGCTAGTGATACCTAGCTCCTTAGAAACCAACAATGGTAGAAGGCTCCAGCGCACAATTACCTTGCGGTTCCTAAAGTTAATTCTAGGTCCCGCTATATGGCCGGGCTGCAACCACCGAAAGTAATTGTTGTTCATTCCTTCAGCAGCATCTGAAAATCATGGACACCTTATGCAGAGATGTCAGCCAACATGACAGGCAGGGGAGCCAATCCAGTTCCATTTTGGCAAATGTATTCAGCACTACTGATGGGCAAAGTAGTCCTCACTACAACTGTTTGTCTTTGGCAGGAAGCCAGTAGCTTACTCACTTTCTTATGATAGAATTTTGCTGAAGCTTTCCCCCCGATAGCTAGTTATTGATCTATCACACATATGCTGCCATTTAGGCACCAAGAAAACTGAAAATTGTATCATACTTACCGTAATTTACTTTTCCTGGTGCCTATCCATGGCAGCATACCCAACTCACCCAGTTCGTTCCTAGCAATGTACAGGGAATGGGCTGTTGTGTGAGTGTTAGCTTTTTATAGCTATGCACTGGTCCAGTGGGCAGAAGTAGGCAGAGTTACTATCACATGTATGCTGCCATGGATAGGCACCAAGAAAAGAAAATTACGGTAAGTATGATACAATTTTCTGTTTTTTGGTTAAAATTAAAAAGATATTATACTTACCTGCTCTGTGCAGTGATATTGCACAGAAAGGCCCTGCATGCAATACTTTTGTTTAGCGCACACCACTGCATTGAGGTGCTGTGTCTTCATAGAAAGCAGGAAACATCTGCCCATGAAGTTTGTCTGCATGATACAGGTTTGCATCTATAGGGCACGGTAGACTGAATGTGGTGAGTATCACTGCAGTCTGGCTCTGTGTTTGCTGGTATTGGTATAAAATTCCCCCAGTCATTATTACCAAAGTCCAGCTGTTGTTTTATTTGGGCTGTTACAGCTGTCTCTGTATTATTTGGGGTTTTTTTCCCAGCAGGTTTTCTATAATTATATATATAAAACAGTGCTGTGTTTTTTAATATTCATTTGTATTTTACTGTGGACCCAGGACCTATCCCTAAAGTAAGGTGACATTCCCCGGGATAATCCCGCTTATTGCAGGTCTGTCCTCCTGGTTTCCAGGCACCTTCATTCCGGGAAAATAAAGTGACCTATTGTGTCAGCCCACGGTGGAACTATTTTTCCCTACACAATACATGCAACTGACACGAGAAGCTGCACAGCCCCACCCAGGACATGCCCTCCACTCAGACCCCCTCTTCGGTCTTAGCAGAGCCACCCTCCCGCTATATGATACCTCATAGCCCCCCTTTCTCATCCCAGGCCCGCCAGGCTCCGGTGCTGTGCGCCCCGTTGTGTGTGTATCAGTGCAGCATAGCCCAGCCCTCTGTTTCAACAGGGATTCCTGAAATGGTTGGAGATTCCGGGGAGCAACCCCTAATTAAGCCCACAGTGGAACTATTTTTCCCTACACAATACATGCAACTGACACGAGAAGCTGCACAGCCCCACCCAGGACATGCCCTCCACTCAGACCCCCTCTTCGGTCTTAGCAGAGCCACCCTCCCGCTATATGATACCTCATAGCCCCCCTTTCTCATCCCAGGCCCGCCAGGCTCCGGTGCTGTGCGCCCCGTTGTGTGTGTATCAGTGCAGCATAGCCCAGCCCTCTGTTTCAACAGGGATTCCTGAAAACCTCCATTTCAGGGAGAATAGTGACATTGGGACTTATAGTTCTTCACTTTTGGGGGATGTGACCCCTAAAAGTTAAGGACTACAGGTCTCAGCATGAACCCCTCAGAGCTGAAGATATGACACCCCTCCACCCCCCCCCAACTAGTGAAGAACTACAGGTCCCAGTAGGGACCCATAAAATCTATTGGGTCACACCCTTAAATCTCAGGGGTTCATGCTGGGACTTTTAGCCCTTCAATTTTGGGAGGAGTCACATCCCTAGATATCAGGGGTTCCTGATGGGACTTGTAGTCCTTCACTTTTGGGGCACTTAACCCCCCCCCCCAAAAACAAAATGAAGCACTACAGGGCACAGCATAAACCCCTCAGAGCTGAAGATGTGATGAAACATTTGCAAAAAAAAAGGTATAAAAAAAATCATCTTTTTTTTTTTGGGGGGGGGGGGGGGAGGGTGGTGTGTCCCTGAATGGCAGTTTGGAAATGTGGTCACACTACCTTAAAACCCCTCCCACTGCTGCCTTTATTGTAGTTATTGAGTGCAGTCTGAAGCTGCATTGTTGTAAATGTAGTTCTCGAGTTAGATGATATCATGTGATAAGCCTACGGTTTATCATTAAGATTTTTCCCACCTTATCTACACTACATTCCTTTTATATTTTGAAACAGTATTGTTTTATAACTTTTGTATGCAGCTAAACTATTCAAGTTGGCTTATTAAGAAGATCTCTTACTTTCTTTAAATCTTGCAGAAAAATTTAAGCTGTAAAATGAGTGTTTGATTGAATGTGAATTGCTGATTTCTTGCCCAGCGGTTCAGCGACCTACAAATTAAATAAGGCAATCACAGTTGATTTTCCTTAACCTCAGCCACAGTTATGAGATTTAATTTGTGATGTTATGATAAAGTAAGTCGTCTTGTTAAAACTGTCAGTTACAGTTTGCTGGAACACGTAATTACGGTCCACTGAATTTTGGCTTGTTGCTTATCATAGCAGAACTCTGCATCTTTATAATAATAATAATAAAATAAAATCTTGATGCAACATTGTTAGAGATTGGATGGCTTTTTTGGAAAACTAAAATATTAAAATTCAAATGTTAGTTTTGTAAATCTCAAAATGCAATAAAGTATAGCCATAAGTAGTCCAAAGACTGCAAGCATTGTCCCCAATTTTGAGCACTGCTTGCAATTATCAAGTTCCTTCTGACCACAGAGGGGAGGATACCAAGTGCTGCTCATTGGTGGAGGCACCATTATTGCACGAGGAACATCATTTTAAGTCTAAAGGCCCGTACACACGTACCGATCGTCGTCATACAAACGTCGGCGGACGAAAGATCTGCCGATTGTACGCGTGTTAGTATGGTGCCTCCGACAGCTGTCTGCGCACAATCCGCGGACAAAAGTCTTTCTTGCAAACATGAAAATTTTTGTCTGCGACACACAGCTACAAATCCCAACACGCATGATCAAACCAAATGAGTTCCCGGAAGAATTTTCTCTAGTAAACTCATCATTTTATTCAGAAAGAACTTTCGGCTCGCGGCAGTCCAAGAAATAGGTGAAATGCGGAGCACATGCTCATCTTGATAAATGTGAGAAGAAGGAAGATGCTGCTCATAATGCCATACTTTTCTAATCAGAAGGCATGTGTTCTGTTATGATGAAGATAATGTTTGTCTATTCTATCTGTTCTATCAAATTTTATAATTAAATAATTTGAACTCTTCACCATTATTATTTTGTAAACAGCAAAGATCTAACTATTGATATGACCCTTTATTCTTGTATGAATTAATGTCTAAAACATATTTTTCAGGTTATGCACAATATTAAACATGTTAACAAATTCAGATAGGCCATTTTTTATTTTCATTTTCTTTATTTTTTGTATCTCAGCAAAAAAAAACAAAGAAAACATCAATACTTTCCGTATAATAAACTAAACATAAAAAAGGTCCATTTGGACAAAATTAAACTAGAAACTGGCAAACAGGGGTAAAATAAATAATAGGGGGTTACAAAAAATAAAGTTGCTGGTAACTGAAATCAGGTTGCCATGAGGGCAGGTTTGGATCCTGCTGGCCATATTGCCACTGGCCATGTGGCATTTGGCGAGGTGGTGGGTGTTGTGGAGGTGGAGGTGGAGGTGGAGGGCACGGGTGCTCCTGGCATGCATGGCTGTGCTCATTAAGGATGCCGTTTTCAGCCTTTTGCAGCACATCGAGGATAATTTTTCTGGCATACTGACACTGCCTGAGGTCCACCTTATCCAAAATTTTTGCCGTCATGTTGCCGAAGGACTCATTGGCCTCCGGTTTCCAACGTAGGGCTATGGTGGCCTCCTGGATAAATTCGTCTGTGATATCATCCACGTGCTTCCTCTTTTGCCTCCGTTTGGCAGGAGGAGGTGGTGGTGGAAATAGTTCCACAGGCTCCTCAGGCTCCGCAGGCTCCCCAGGCTCCTGGCTGCAACCTGGCTCCTCCTCAGTGACACTTCCCTGTTGATGAAATGAACAATTGATTAGAATGTTATAGTGTATATAAAAAGTCATGTTTGTTATATTATTGTGAACAAATAGCAGACTTTACATACAGTGGCGTATCTAGGGTCTCCAGTGCCCTTGTTGAGGAGCTGTATTTGGCAACAACCCCCCCCCCCCCCAAGATCAATGTAAAACTGTAACCCACCCCCCAAAAAAAAAATTAAAGGGCATTAAAAGTTTCTAATTTGCCCCTTGTTTGCCCAGTGTAGAGCTCTCTAGTGGGCAATCATTGTCTCAGGTGTGAAAAAGAAAGAGAGGGTTGAGAGCTAGAGAGAGGGAGAGAAAGAGGGGGTGTGAGAGAGAGAGGAGGGGGTTGCAGAGAGAGAGGGGCCTGAACTTGCAGAGGGCTTGATGTAGGGCATTGAGGGTGAAGCAGTGCAGGGAAACAGGAATAAGGAAGCCACCTGCCTTGCTGACCCAGAGTGAGAGACCAGAGACATGGAAGCAAGGATGGATGGATCATTTGCAGGAGCTGTTAGTTTTGTATTAAAAAAGGTTGAGCCAGAGGAATGCTGAGGCTCTAGCAGTGTTTGTTAGGACCAGAGGTGTGCTGGGGATGCAGCACTGTTTGTAAGACCGGAGGTGTGCTGGGGATGCAGTGAGAGGCAGTCTCAGTCTCCTGGTTTTTTGGCTCAGCTGCTCTCAATGTTTTACACCTGCATGAAGCAGCTCTCAATGTTTTACACCTGCATGAATCCGCCTGCAAACTGGGGGTTCTGGGGTGTGCAGGCTGAGTGGATTGTTAAAATAAACACTAAAACAATGCCAATGTTTTTGTGACCCACCCCCCTTGGCCTGCGCCCCTGGCGGTTGCCTGTCATGCCAACCCCTTGCTATGCCCGTTTACATAAAGGGTCAATTATGGTTTAGCTTATAATTTTGTTACATGATTACATTTTAGCAGACAATATATTGTGAAATGCCATACCTGAGTAAAACTCTCCTCCAGGAAATCCTCATCCTGGCTTGGATCTACAGACACTGAGCCCTCTGCCGAAGTCGAAGGCAGCGTAGAAATTGACGGCCTGGATTCCAAGGTGTCTGCCAGGAACCGCAGGTTATCAAAGTACCACAGCCGTGGTACATGTACATTCCGTGCACCTGCTCCAGACTGGGTGGAATCTTCTATTTTCTTTACCTCCCGCCTGTAGGCAGTGCGAATGCTGTTTATTTTTTTGCGTATATAATTAAAATTTGCCCCAGGACAGACGGGCTTGTAGAAGGCCACCAAATGTTCCATGGCCTGTTTTTTTAGTTTCTTATTTTTATATTCTGCCGACTTCACTTGCCACAAACACGGCAGTTGCCTGTACTCATCAATGAAACTGATGAGAAAGTTGTGGGTGGTGTAATTGTCCACCATATTGCAGGACAGTATATGCCTGCAAGACACAACACAACACAAAACATATTAAAATAGCATGTATTTTGGCACATAATAAAGATATTCCTAATAAAAGCTGTATAGGGCCCAAAACACACACTTTCTATTAAAAGAGTCGTACCTTTGTTTGTGGGGAAAAGTCGTGATTCGCCGCTCGATCGTGCTCCAACCCTCGATATGTCCGCTAGCGAATCGTCGGCCGAACGAACTTGCGTCCTTTAAATACAGCGCAGGCGTCAACTCCTCCTCCAGTGGCGGGCTTGTGCAGGGGTGTGTACGTGCCGAAGATCAGGCCTACATGCGACACTCACACCTGAAGCAGTGGAAAAATCTTGTAATCAAGAATAATGTCTCAACAATCTGGGAGCTCAATTAGTGTGGGCCGAAGTGATTGGGCCACCAGAAAATCAAGGGCTACACCCATGTCAAAGCCAGAAATGGTGGAGATGGTCTCCATTTTAGAAAAAATGGACTATGATGGCAAGTTGGCAAATTACGATCGGCCCAATGCCAGGAAAGATGGCATCATGGATAAGGTGGTGGCCTGTTTGGTAAAAAAATTCGGTGTGGAGCGATCGAAAGATCAGATTCGGAAACGGTGGTCCGACCTGAAACACCGTGAGCAGGATCAGCTTTCCCAAATCCATCGGATTTTGAAAAAAAGTAAGTTTTATTTATTTTTTTTATTTTTAATCATGCAATATGTTTTTTATAATTTGGTGTATGTTGTATTAACATGTCTAGATTATAATGTCTATGTAAAAAGTTAGATTACTCATTTTAGTTGTCATGTCGTGATTAGATTGATCTATTGTTGATGTTTTAGTATATGTCATTAAAAGTCAGGAAGCCATAGTTAAAAATATATGTATTGTGTTGCAACGAACGTTCTTTCCTGCACGAATCTTCTCAGCAAACATTCCTATTAATCACAGATTATTATTCAAACCTTTAAATAGGAGAAAAACGTAAACTCCGTGCCAAACAATGGGAAAGGAGGAGGAGAAGTTTGGCAGCTCCATCGGCAGTTGTGGAAGAAGAGGAGGACATGGGCCCAGATGGTGGCACAGATTCGACTAAAGGTAATTGGTTCCTATGCACTGTCAAACATTAATGTACCATATTTTTCGTAGATAACCATGTACATGTCTTCATATTTGTTACTGAAAGAGCTATCAAGCAGGGCACCATGTCCTAACAAATGTACCTCTTGTGACTTTTATGATATGGCCAATGTTTTGTATTATGTAGATGAAGACATTATGCCTGAGGTGATTCTGGTAGAGCCAACAAGTGACCAGACACCAGAACAACAAGAAGGTTGGTAGTCACAGATTTTTGTGTAGTGGGATCATAGAAATATGTGTATTTGCAATGATTGTTTAACCTTATATTCTTGTATTCCCTTACAAATTTACATTGCAGATGTTGCATCATGCCAGGATGTGGCATCCCCAGCCATGTCAGAACCCCGATCTCCTGGCAACTTGGCAAGCAGCGTGGAAGCCACTTCCGAAACTGTGGAGGAACCAGGACCAAGTGTCCAAGAGCCAATTGTGTGCCCACGTAGGTTTTTTCAGAATGATTTTTATCAGTGTTATTTTTAGCCTCCAATTTACAACACTAGTTCCCTATGGGAGCCTCTTTATTTGAATGGAAGTCGCACCGTAAGTCGGATCAGGATGCTCTGACTTGCGGGGCCACTTGCGTTGTGAAGATTTTTGAGGGGGAACTACACCAAAAAATTGAAGAACCCACCGTGGGTGTCCCCCCAAGTTCACAACCAGGCCTTTTGTGTGTGGTATTGAGTTTGAGGGTATGCCCACAACAAAAAGACAGCGTGGGTTACCCCCAAAACCCCTACCAGACCCTTATACAAGCATGCAGCTTGTCAGGCCAGGAAAGAGAACGAGCAAGCGGAACAAACACCCCCTGGACCACAGCAGGACACATGCCCTCAACATGGGGGGGTTTTGTTGCTTTGGGCCAGGGGGCCTCTGCACCGCACACCCAAAAGCACCTTACTCCCATGTAGAGGAGGACAAGAGCCTCATCCCCACAACCCTGTCTGGTGGTTTTGGGGGGTCATGCGGCCAGGGGGTTCCTAGGACTTTGGAAGCAACCTTCAACAAAGGGTGGCCCCCAGATCCCGGACACCAATCACTGTGTGAATGGGTATGGGGTACATAGTACCCCTACACATTAACCACATAAATGGAAGTGTATGTGAATAACGACAGGAGACGTTTATGAAATGTTCTTAAATATCTTCATCCGGTCTTCTCCACTCTGCTCTTTGGATCTTCTCCTCTCCACTCTTCTGCTGTGCAATCTTCTGCTCTTATGTTGTCTGCTCTTTTGCCTTAGGTTCTGCTTCTTCCTCCTGTCCTCATCTGATGCTGTTGCCGTGCATTCTGCCCGTCTCTGGTCTCTGCAGCTTAATATATATACATTACGACCATGCCCTCACAATGACGTCATCATGCGTTCACACCCCTAATGAATATATAGTAAGCTCAGGAGACCGGCAGAATCATCAGCAACAGGATCAGAGGAGGACAGGAGGAAGAAGAAGAGCCTAGGGCAAAAGAGCATAAGAACAGGGTAGGTATTAACTCGAGAGTAATTAAAAATAACCTGGACACCAAATGTTTCTCTATTATGACCTCATGTAGGTGATTCACATTGACTCAGTTGTATATTTTTTTACAGATCATGATTTACCTACTTGCACTTTAGCAAAACTAACCCGTGAGGCACTCCAATGTTGCTCAGACCTCGAGCAAATCAAGGAAACAGCAACGGCATTGCAATCAAAAATGCGAGATTTTGTCGACATGATTGCCAAATTTTAAAAAGTTTTTTTTTATGTTTTTATTGGTTCCTTTTCTTACAAAAGTTTTTTAATATTTTATGATATCTTGATGGCACTCAGTTGTTAAGAGTGTACCCACGTTTGGGAAAAAAACTTGAAAACACCCTAACCCTAACCCTAACCCTAACCCTAACCCTGTGAATGTTTTGAAAAAAAAATTTTGTACATTCAACAATGTGTGTTCCATTCTTTATTTGACTTTCGTTGGGGGGGTCGAGATCTAAAGCTGTGTAAAGAAGCATTACATGTATGATGGCTGTCCTATTCCCACATTTACATGTTAATGAAAGCATTTTGGACACTGCCATATGCGAGTTGCTGGAGGTGTCAATGAAATGTTAAAGATCCCAACCGTTTATACGCATATCACAGTGCGATCTGACATTTCATACAGGATTGGATCATACAAGTGTGAACGACTGTGCAATCCTATCCTGATGCAGCTGAATAAATGCATCATTATGAGCGACTTTTGTGCGAGTGTAGTGCGAATTGAGACATACACTTTGTATGGCTACATTCACACTGAACACGCACACAAGTCGCACATGACCCTTTATTTCTGATGTATCAGGATTGGATGGCACAGTTCTTCAGACTTGTGTAATACAATCCTGTGGAAAAAGTAAGTGGTGGGTCACCCTTATGCGATGCAGGAAGGATGCAAAGTCGCAGACTTCCCACATTGCATAAGTGTGACTCAACACTCAAGGTACTAGCAGTCCTAGGATTCAATATGGCATTGATATTGGCAGTGTAGGGAGATCAGTGTAATCTATAGTGTATTGCTTGTTCGTTGCTCTAGTTCACTTTCCATTACTTATATATATATAACACTTTGAGATGAACAATGATCAAGTTTCACATAACACTGACATATCCTAACATTGGTGGGCAGTGAGAAGGATGTCATAAATGAACACAACATAACAAGTGTAGGTACGTTGTTAATACCCTAATGTATTATATTAAATATATACTATGGGCAACTTCTGGACAAGAACCACCAATGTAAGGTGACATTAGATGAACCATGGGTGTGACCTAGTTCTCAATGTGACAGGGTTTGTGTAAATTTTGTGGGGTGCAGAAGGCCCTTGTATTTACACCACTGGCTCAAAAATAACACATGGCCATCATCACTTTGGATCAGCTGGTGAGAGACTACAGTAAAGAAACACACTGATGAATGTATTAACCCTTCCAAAGTCACACATATATAACACATGATTAACCCAAATAATTGTGTTTGGCATATGTGCCCAAATGATTAGAATCCACAATACTGAATCATTGCAATTTTTTTTTTATGTGTTGAAAAATAATATATCTCTGACATTTATCTTGTGTGTCCAATCTTTAACAAGATTAATGGGTGTGTGACAGTGATTGCTGCCAGGACACAGCTCCTCTCCCCACGAAATAGTCCAGATATTCCTGGCGGATCTGACGGGCCCTGTGTGATGCCAATGCTGACCGTCCAACTTCCATTGACGTCATGGACTCCACTTGGTTAGAAGGTTGGGCCTCTCCACTTGTACCTGGCATAGCAGGGTCAGTATCCAGTTGCTGCAATACATAATTTTGTGCATTCCTGCGTAGGAAGTTGTGCAAAATGCAGCAACACAAGACCACATTATCCACTTTGTACAGTGCCAGGTTTATGGACGTCAGGAATATCCGGAACCGGTTGGCCATTATCCCGAAGGCATTCTCCACAACTCTGCGAGCTCTGGACAACCGGTAGTTGTAAATCCTTTGGTCTGGGGTGAGGTTCCTCTGAGGGTAGGGCTTCATGAGATGCTCCCCAAGCGCAAAAGCCTCATCTGCGATAAACACAAAGCTCATACCCTCAACAGTTTGCTCCCTGGATGGCAGGTTCAGAGTGCCGTTCTTTAGACGAAGAGCGAACTCCGTCTTATCAATAACTCCCCCATCCGAATTGCGGCCATTTTTGCCAATATCCAAAAAAATAAACTCATAGTTTGCATTAACTATGGCTAGCATGACTATACTAAAAAAACCTTTATAATTATAAAAAAATGTGCCGAAATTCGGAGGGGGGACAATGCGGACGTGCTTCCCATCAATAGCACCCCCACAATTGGGAAAATTCCACTTCTCCAGAAATTGATCAGAAATCTCCAGCCATTGCTCTGCGTTTGAAGGAAACTGTGGGGAAAAAAAAAAAAAAAAAAAATTAGTGCTTGAGCACATCACATTATTAATTACACACACAGTTGTCTGTTAAATGCTTATGCAACTTGCTAAAAAAATAAACAACAGGAAGGCAAAGGTTTGGATATGGGGATGTAACATCTACATACATTTATTTTCAACCTCCTATTGTTCTTATATTGTAAAGGGCCATACACACTAGAAGATTCTCTGAAGACTTTTTCGTGCAGATTTACCTTTTCTATGTAGTGCAAGGGCCTACCAGATTGCATAGGATTTGAAAGTGTTTGTTGGACCTCATATTATTTGGTTTTGGTAAATCGGAAGGATAAATTGTTCTGACAATCTTCTAGTGTGTATGGCCCATTATACTCACCAGCTAGAGCTGAGATTTACAAACTACGGCCCTCCAGCTGTTGCAGAACTACACATCCCATGAGGCCTTGTAATTCTCTGACATTCACAGACATGACTAGGCATGATGGAAATTGAAGTTCGTGAACAACTGGAGGGCCATAGTTTGAAGACCTCTGAACTTGAGCTTTGGTATATGCTGACTTTGAGATTTAGCATGTGGGTGGGGGATGGGTAAGTAAAACTGGGCATTTATACATCAATAAGGGCTTGTGGTCAGTGAAGGTTTTAACATCATTACATAAACATACAGAATCATAGGTGGGAATGGATGGACTGATGTATTTTAGATAAATCATTAACTAGGTACTAAAACATTGGCCAAGGAATAATTGTTTGAGGGAAAGCAATAAAATTTGAAAAATTCGACATACTGTTAACAGGCAATTCGTTTAGGGACACATAGGAGAGAATGGTGGGGTGGTTAGTGGGTAATTTTACAAATGGTTAAAGATAATCTACATCTTTACTACTATGTGCATGCGGACAGAGGGTAGTTTACAAATAATGGCCTGTGTCAATTGCTGTACATCCAAAAACATCATAATTCGGGTGAAACTAGTAATACATGTAATGTAAAAAATCAAACATACCTTGATATAGTCCTTCTGCAAGACCTTGATGATGGCAGAGCAGGTCTCAGGGATGATGATACCAAGAGCTTGGGGGGAGATGCCTGTGGTGAACTTCAGATCCTGCAGGCTTCTCCCTGTTGCAAGATACCTCAACGTCGCAATTAACCTTTGCTCAGGAGTAATTGCAAGCCGCATACAAGTATCCTGCTTCAGAATATAGGGGGACACCAGGGCAAGAAGACGGTAAAAGATGGGATCCGTCATCCTCAAATAATTCCTGAAGTCATCAGGATTATTTTCCTGGAGCTCCCTCAGCAAGGACATATGAGAAAATTGATCACGGTTAAGCAACCAATTTTTCGTCCAGGAGGTCCGCTTCTTCTTCCTATTGCTCGTACGTCGTCTCAGAGCCAAAACTCCAACACTAACGACAGCAACGGACGAATTCACGGTCGCCATAATAAATTCTCGAACGATGTCTCGGAAAATAGCGAAATGTCGTCAACCAAACAAATGCTACCGAAATCAGCGCGAGATGCCCAGAAGGGTCACAGCCAAACACTCACTTCCTCTTTTGTAGCGGCGAACGTGCGTGGAACGTAGTGACGTCATTTTCTGTCGGAAGACAAATGTCCTGGGCAAGTTTTGAGCACTTTTCAACAGACAAACAACAAACACACCAGCCGCGAACATTTGTAGGACGTTCTGTCGGCCGACGATCGGTACGTGTGTACGGGGCTTTACTTACAATTCAATTTCCTTCACTCATCTATGCAGAACAGAGAAAGAGCCAAAGTGCCCTGTTCAGTGCTGGGACAAGGTGCTCAAGCCTAATATGGGAAATTGCACCATCAACCCCCTACCTGCCTGGTGGAGATGGAGAAGGGGATGGGCCCAATAATGGCACATGCCAGAATGTATGTAATGTTTGTGGCATGTGATAAAATAGTACCAATGTTTATGATATATTGCAGCAAACGGAAGAGCTTAAAATCAGTGCGCAAATATGGGACTAACAGTGGTGAAGGAAAAATGTCTGTGGTGTCACTGAAATGAGAAAATGTACCTGCACTGGTGGTGTTGAAAGGTAAATATGTCCCTGAATTGGTAATGTGACTGGAAGTAAAATATGACCCTTCATATATTATGTCACTGGAAGGAAAAAATGCCCCTGCGTCAGTGGTTTCAATGAGAAAAATTTATTTTCATTATTGGTGTCACTGAAAAAGAGGAAACAGAGATGGTTTCATGCTTCCTGAGCTCTAAAGAGGCTTCCGACTACTGTCTGCATCTAGGGTGACCATATTTCCAAACTACCATTCAGGGACACCGTTTCCCCCCAGCATACACTGGTTGGTGACATCACAAGGGGGCGGTGCCACCATATGACATCTTTGGGTGGCCCAGCTCCCTTACCTGTTTAAGAAATGTCACTTGGCTTACAATGCAGTCGGTGGGTGGCCGTGCTTGAGAGCGGAGTGGGGTTTATATGTAACTTTAGTGTCTTAGATAGAAAAAGCATTTGTGTAATGTATGTTAGCCTTACATTGCAGTTGCAAGCAGCCATTTAAATTCAAAGAATGTAATAGCTCTTTCAATATTAGGCTAACATACAATAAACAAATGACCTTTATATCTAAGGCACTAAAGTTGCAGATAAAAAAAAAACATACCTTAGACTACAAAAGAAATACAAATGACCTGAGGGATTTGCAGTAAAAAAATAGAAAAAATGAAGCCTCAAGATGTATCTAAAATGAGCTTCCCCCACTTGATACAGTATGTACAAATCCATGCACAATGCAGTGAATGCACAAACCTCAGTTCAGCAATGGGGAACTACTAGCACCTGGTGTCTATAACACACTGAGAAGGAGGACTGAGCATTGCAACATCCAGTCTTCCATCTGGGATTTGGGACACTTGGGGCTCCCACAGCTGTAAGACAGGCTGAACACCAGCGCTTGGGGGTGATGTTAGTGGCAGGAGGTGGGAAAACATGAGTGGCTAATGCCCACAGCTCCTCCTTTGTGAAAGCACCCATCTAGGAAGGGGAGGGGCTTTATCCTCCTTTTGCTGTGCTTCGCCAGGAAAGGCAGGGCGCTGGGTCCCGGTATGACGTCATCAGCAAACGATGCAGCCGTTCTCTGCATCAATGCAGAATCATGAAACCTTTGTATCGGCTGTGTCATTTTCATTCCGTGACACTGTATTGTTCTGGAAAATCCGGGACACATGGTCACCCTATCTGCATCCCATGCACCTCCTTACTCCTAGTTCTCTTGATGAATTTAACAATGCATGTCCAGACAAGGACAGAAGAGGGAAACAAAATAAGGCAAAAGCTATAAAAGCCTAACTTGTAAATTTGAAAGCTTGATGCTGTCGCCTCTAACCCTGCTGCCCAAGTTACTGTCTCACATGTATCATTTATGATGCTTACAACTCTTCACCTTGCCCAGTGTCAATAGGGAGGTATCTGTTTATGGCCACCTTTACTTTATATAAAGCAACTTTTAGAGATATAAACAAATATGAATGTAAACGTAACCCTTATCTGCACAAAAGCTGAGATATTTGGCACTATATTTAGATTTAGGGTGCACATATTTGTAGCCCCCAGTCTAAAGCAGGAGTATCTTGCTAAGTTTAGTGAAAAGATCTACAAGCAAGAGGAGTGATATTTGCTTTGTAATGCAGGGTTAGTCAGAAAAGTTATTGAATATTATAGCATGTCTATGTATCACTGTGCTACTAATTTCCTTTATAGTATTGTAAAAGATGTGTCTTCCCTCCTTTATCTTCCTATCTCATTTTCATTTCAGATGCTCGCTCTCAGTGGTGAGAGCATAGTAGAGTCTGGGATATAGTCTATATTGGTCAGGTGTGAGTGTAGCCACCCTGCCATAAAGCAGTAGTAAACTGCCCGAAAAATTTGAAAAAAATTAGGCCCCCTGCAGGTTTAAGTCATAATGTACTAGTGTGCGCCGCATACCAGCACAGTATGACAGACTTATCAGAACACAGAGTCCTCCTGAGCTCTGTTACGGCTCCGTGACGCTTCCATCTTCAGCCGGTCTTCCTTCTGGGTTTGCGGACTCCAGCTGTTTGAATGGCCGGTACCATGATGATGTTACTCCCCCATGTGCGTGCAGGAGCTCTGAAGGTATGGCACAGGTATGTCGTCCCTTCAGATGACATGTGCCAGTGATGTCACCGGCTCCATGCTGTGTAAATAGCTCCTTACCAGTGCAAGTTAGTGCAAATATTCACTGCACCTACAAGTGAGTCTTATTATCTTTGCAGGCCCGTCTCACACACGAAGGACAAATGTCAGCCCACCCTGTTCTCGGAGCCAACTAGCTTTTAGGGGTGGGGGGCTACTTATTTATTACATCATAGTTTGTTTAACTACTGATTTTGATTAAATTAAGTGACAATCTAGTCTACTGGGGAAATCCATTGACACTATAGTCCAAGATTCATAGAGCTATAGCGAATGGTTAAAGATCTTTCCTATTGTTATCATTTTCCCCTTTATAAGCCAGTGAGCCAAAAGCATCTACTACTGACCTCAATGTCCTTCTCCAAAAGCTAAACATAAATGGCAATCCGAGGAGGCCGGTAATGTAAATAGATATATAAACAGACACAGTTTCTTCTTTTTTAACTGCTGTCTACTGTTTATGTTCACCTTCACTTTTCGTTTTTTTTTTTTGTTTCTTTTTTGACAACCATGATTGCTATCTATTGAACAGATACACTATATTACCAAAAGTATTGGGACGCCTGCCTTTACACCCACATGAACTTTATTGGCATCCCAGTCTTAGTCCGTAGGGTTCCATATTGAGTTGCCTACCCTTTGCAGCTATAACAGCTTCAACTCTTCTGGCATGGCTGTCCACAAGGTTTAAGAGTGTGTCTATGGAAATGTTTGGCCATTCTTCCAGAAGCGCTTTTGTGAAGTTAGTCACTGATGTGGACGGGAAGGCCTGGTTCGCAATCTCCACTCTATTTCATCCCAAAGGTGTTCTATCAAGTTGCAGTCAGGACTCTGCGCAGGCCAGTCAAGTTCCTCCACCCCAAACTCGCTCATCCATGTCTTTATGCACCTTGCTTTGTGCACTGGTGCGCAGTCATGTTGGAACAGGAAGGGACCAACCCCAAACTTTTCCCACAATGTTGGGAGTATGAAATTGTTCAAAATGTCTTGGAATGCTGACACTCTAAGAGCTCCTTTTACTGCAACTAAGGGGTTGAGCCCAAGCCCTGAAAAACAACCCCACATCATAATCCCCCCTCCACAAAATTATTTGGGCCAGAGCACAAAATATGGTCCATAATGACATGGATGAGCGGGTTTGGGGGGGAGGAACTTGACTGGCCTGCACAGAGTCCTGACCTCAACCCAATAAATCACCTTTAGGATGAATTAGAGTGCAGACTGCGAGCCAGGCCTTCTCTCTAACATCAGTGCCTGACCTCACAAATGCGCTTCTGGAAGAATGGTCAAACATTATCATAGACACATTCCTAAACCTTGTGGACAGCCTTGCCAAAAGAGTTGAAGCTGTTTTAGCTGCAAAGCGTGGGCCAGCTCAATATGGAACCCTACATACTAAGACTGGGATGCCATTAAAGTTCATGTGCATGTAAAGGCAGGCGTCCCAATACTTTTGGTAATATAGTGTATGTGGTACAATAACAGCAAGTATCAGTTCAAACAAATCCATACTACAACAGTTATCATAAGGCAGACAGTGCAAGCTTCTCATACAAATAAATGTATAGAGGGATCTCTGTTCCGCAAAGAAGTGGAAAGGAAAGTCTGTACCAAGGAAAGAAAAAAAAATAACCAGAAAATAGGAAAAGTAAAAAAATAATGGGAGCACTCATAATGACAACCATGGCTGCCAGATCTTGTAATAATTCTTAGGACAATTTATTTTTCCATATTAGGACAATTTCTCGTAATCTATGTTAACTTATACATAGGTATCACTGCATTGATTGCAGACTCCCATGAGGCTAGTGGGGGGGGGGGGGGGGGGTAAAGGTCCACTTACAAATAATGTCTTTCTGGGCATAATATAGTAAGTAGGAGATTAATCGTTTTGTATACCTAGGCCTCTGCTTATTATCTTGAATGCCTAATAGGGCCAGTTCAGAAGACGCCGGGAAGGACAGTTGTGGACATATATTAATAAGGTTAAAGACCTCTGTTCAGAGCTGAGACTCCCTAGGGCAGGTCCAAAACATGTGAAAAAAGGTACTAATAGAGGATTGACAGAGAGTACATTCTGAAGATCTGTGTTGATAAGTTTGATTTAACCGTTGAGGTGTGTATTACACTCTGTGAAGAAATTTGGCTTGGATCAATTTATCCTTGGCGGAAATATCTAGTCTAGAACTATCCTCAAAACACTCCTCTAAGGTTTCCCTATCCAAAGTAGGAATATCTGCACTCCTTCATTCCCATAATATTTCTATTTTGGGGGGACTCCACACTCAGGTTGAGAAGATCTTTAATGGGGTCTGTCTCCAAAATTGGGTGGGCTGGAAAGTATGTGATCGAGCTGCATGACGCAACTGGCAGTAACGGAAGTGCATCCAACGGGGCACACCATGTTTAGGGGAAAGGTCATAAAAATACAATAAGGTACCTCTTGGCATAACATCTCAAAATGTCCTAATGCCAAATCTGACCCAAACCTGGGGTTCAGATATCAATCTAAAGTGTGCTTAAGAGGGGTTTCTCCCTAAAGGATTATAGGGGGACCATTGGTTGGGTCAAAGGAGGAACTTCCTTGCCACAGACCAGACTCTAAAGCTGGCTGCACACTATACAACTATCTTTAGATTTTTTCCTTTAGATTTACCAAGACCATTTAATATGGGGTCAAACCTAAACACTTTCAATTTGTTTACAATCAGACAGGCCCTTGCACTACATAGCTGAAGGCAAATCTAAAGGAAATCAAACAACAAAAGTTGTTTAATGTGTATCAAGCTTAAGAGTAATTCTAGTAGGATAAGGATTCTAGTAGGGTAAGGAGAAGCATAGGATCTAGGACCTCAGAAATCCAAATTGGCCAATTTAATTCTAGTAATTCTAATTTCGTTCTTTTAATTTGTCCTAGTAGTTCTAGTAATTCTAGTAGTATAAGGATAAGCATAGGCCCTAGGACCTCAGTAAATAAAATTGGCCAATTCTGTCAGGCAACCCAGTATGGTAGCCTCCAAACAGACTGCAGCATTTTGCCTAGATCTCGTAACCCTCCATATAACTGTTACCCAGACTCCACCCCAAAAGTATACCTGAAGATTAGGTAAGGCCAAGCCTCCACACTAAATTGGCAATTGGAGAGTAGATTTTGTCAGACGAGGGGCGAAGCCATGCCAGAGAAATGTGCCCACGCAACAATCGACACTCCCATGAAAAAAAAAAATTACCACCTATCTAGATGGGGCAATT
>NW_028119237.1:0-20000 GCF_965119305.1 Pelophylax lessonae | reverse complement strand
TGGCTATTATTATGAAGGCCCCCCATCATGGCTATAATTATGAAGCCCCCCCATCGTGGTCCTTATTATGGAGTTGGCCCTCATCATGGCTATTATTATGGAGGCCCCCCTCCCATCATGGCCCCTTAATATGGAGTTGGCCCCCATCATGGTCATTAATATGGAGTTGGACCAACTTTGTAACTAGAACACCTTCCGCTCTTGATGGCTATTAATATGGTAGTCCCCCTCCCACCATGGCCAATAATATAGAGTTGTCGCTCATCATTGCTATTATTATGGAGGCCCCCCTCCCATCATGGCCCTTAATATGGAATTGGCCCCCATCATGACTATTATTATGGAGGCCCCCTACCATCATGGCCATTACTATGGAGTTGACCCCCATCATGGCTATTATTATGAAGCCACCCCATCATGGCACTTAATATGGAGTTGGCCCCCCATCAGGGCTATAATTATGAAGCCCCCCCCATCAAGGTCCTTATTATGGAGTTGACCCTCATCATGGCTATTATTATGGAGGCCCCCCTCCCATCATGGCCCCTTAATATGGAGTTGGCCCCCATCATGGCCATTTAATATGGAGTTGGACCAACTTTGTAACTAGAACACCTTCCGCTCTTGATGGGCTATTAATATGGTAGTCCCCCTCCCACCATGGCCAATAATACGAGTTGCCGCTCATCATTGCTATTATTATGGAGGCCCCCCTCCCATCATGGCCCTTAATATGGAGTTGGCCCCCATCATGACTATTATTATGGATGCCCCCTACTATCATGGCCATTAATATGGAGTTGACCCCCATCATGGCTATTATTATGAAGCCACCCCATCATGGCACTTAATATGGAGTTGGCCCCCCATCAGGGCTATATTTATGAAGCCGCCCCCCCCCCATCGAGGTCCTTATTATGGAGTTGGCCCTCATCATGGCTATTATTATGGAGGCCCCCTCCCATCATGGCCCCTTAATATGGAGTTGGCCCCCATCATGGCCATTAACATGGAGTTGGACCAACTTTGTAACTAGAACACCTTCCGCTCTTCCAGGAAGACTTTCCACAAGATTTTGGAGGGTGTCTGAGGAAATTTGTGCCCATTTGCGAGGTCAGGTACTGATATTGGATGAGAAGACCTGGCTCGCCATCGGTGTTCAAATTCATGCCAAAGGTGTTCAGTAGGGTTGAGGTCAGGGTTCTGTGTAGGATACTTGAGTTCCTCCACACCAAACTGGTCAAACCATGTCTATATGGAGCTAGTCATCTCATTCAAAAAACCATGGCCATTACTATTTTGTTGCCTTTAACCACCTTTTCTGGGAAGGTTTCCATAAGACTTTGGAGAGCGTCTGTGGGAATTTGTGCCCATTTGTGAGGACATTCCAATTCATCCCAAAGGTGTCCAGTAGGGTTGAGGTCAGGGCTCTGTGCAGGACACTTGAGTTCCTCCACACCAAACTGGTCAAACTATGAGTTGCCCTCCTTCCCAATGGCCATTAATATGAAGTTGTCCCCTTTGTAACTATAACAGCCTCCACTCTTCTTTGAAGGATTTCTCACAAGATTGGTTTGGATGATGTCTGTGGGAATTTGTAAGGTCAGGTACTTATGCTGAATGAGAAGACCTGGCTCACATATTGCGCCTCACGTTGGGCACCAAAAAAAAGATCTGGCTCACCATCATCATTCCAATTCATCCCAAAGGTTTTCAGTAGGGTTGAGGTCAGGGCTCTGTGTAGGACACTGGAGTTCCTCCACACCCAACTGGTTACACCATGTCTTTATGGAGCTGGCTTTGTACAAAGTGGACAGAAAAGGGTCTTCACCAAACTGTTACCACAAGGTTGAAAGAGCACAATTGTCTACAATGTCTTTTGTATGATGGAGGGTTACCAGGACCTTTCACTGCAGACACCTGAAATCCATCATTTGGAGGGGGGATTCATATATTTTTGGCCATATAGTAGGTGTGATGGTCTATATGACCCTATGTGGGCAAAATTTGGAGGAGTCCTGACCATCATACCTACCCTATAGCCCAAAGTACGTCTATATGATGTGCCCACGACTTATTGGGTGTAGTGGTGGCTAAGCAGCATTTGCAGTACTTGGTTACTATAAGTAGGCCATTCCATGCACGGAGTTCACCCTTTTTCCATGTGCATGTGGGGGCCTCCTCCACCTACCAAGACTGGCCCCCAGAATGTGTACATTCCTACAACCGACGAGACTTTTAGAGTGCAAGCTCCTCTGGGGCAAACACTGATATGAATGTCTCTGCGTACTCTGTTAGCTGAGACGTGATATGTCTGCAGGAAATAAAATACATTCATTAAAGCTGACACAATGTGAATATATTGTACACGCTACAAACATATACTTCCTCTATCGGCAGCAGGTTGTTACACGCTCCGAGACTGAATTACACCGAAGCGCAATTACTCATTTCACGTATCGCCGGAACGCGGTACATCGAGGTGCATTTATTTCATTAACACAAGGCAACAAAAGCAAACTGCTGCCGTTGAAAAACAAACAAAAAGAATATTACATTCTGCCAATACCAGGGCGCAAAAGAAGGATGCTTTGAACGGCCAATCAAAAGGCCAGCTGGGCCCGCAGCATAAAAGGGGCTTATTCGCTGACAATTTTGGGCAGGTTTATAAAGAATGTCAAAGACTGGGAATGCAAGTCGGAGAATTGGGGTTTTTCCAGTGAACGTGGGGTGGATATATGGCGTTGAACGACTGGCGCGGGAAACGTTTTCAGTCGCTTAGTTTAGAGTTGCGAATTTTAAAGTCGGTCTTGTAACATTCGCCGCTTTATAAAGAGCATAAAAGGTTACAACTACAGCAACATTTCTTTTTGGGGAGTTCGAATACTGAGTTGTTGCTTCGTAAACTTGGGTGAATGTTTTTGGGATTGGTAAATTTTTTGGGGGGGAAAAATAATGTACAGATAAATTAACTACTCCTCCAATGGGCACAAAACTTCACATAATATTAAAAGTCAATATAAATCTTTATTTCATCCAATTAAAAAAAAAAAAATCATATATCAAAAATGCAAGAACAATCATAATGTAAATCATCCCCCATTCAAGGGATGGAAATTATAGGTAGGTAATCTTTTGAAATTAGGTAAGGGCAGTCGACGTGTTTCGCAGGGACACCTGCTTCCTCAGGACCTCCAATCTCATATACAGTGTACAAAAATAAAATAAAATAAAAATAAAACAAAAATATCCCCCATTGCAGATTGGGACTATACCGGCAAGCAGTACACCATAAACATATATATATATATTTCATTTTTTGCTATAAAACTTATCCAATAAAAAAAAATTTAAAAATTCAATTTTTTTTTTACCAATTTAGGCCAATATGTATTCTGCTACATGTTTTTGGTAAAAAAAAAATCCCAATAAGCGTATGCCCTCCAATGGACACAAAAACTTCACATAATATTAAAAGTCAATATAAATCTTTATTTCATTCAATTAAATAAACTTTAATAAAACCATATATCAAATATGCAACAACATTCATACTACCAATCATCCCCCATTCAAGGGATAGACATTGTTTAGCAAGGTAGTCTTTTGTGATTAGGTAAGGAGGATCGACGGGTTTCGTGGGGACACCTGCTTCCTCAGGACCTCCAATTTGATATACAGCGAACAAAAATATCCCCCATTGCAGATTGGGACTATACCCACAAGCAATACACCGCAAACATATATAATATAATATTTCAATTTATTTCAGCATATTAACCACTTCAGCCCTGGAAGGTTTTACCCCCTTCCTGACCAGGCCATTTTTGCGTTAACTGACAATTAAGCGGTCGTGCAACGCTGTACCAAAATAAAATTGATGTCCTTTTTTTTCCCCACAAATAGAATTTTCTTTGATCACCTCTACGGTTTTTATTTTCTGCGCTATAAACAAAAAAGACGGGCAATTAAAAAAAAAAAATATATATATTTTTTATTTTCTGCTATATCTTTTGTGATTAGGTAAGGAGGATCAACGGGTTTCGTGGGGACACCTGCTTCCTCGGGACCTCCAATCTCATATACAGCGAACAAAAATATCCCCCATTGCAGATTGGGACTATACCGGCAAGCAGTACACCATAAACATATATAATAAAATATTTCAATTTATTTCAACATATTAACCACTTCAGCCCTGGTTTTACCCCCTTCCTGACCAGGCAATTTTTTTTGTGATTCGGAACTGTGTTGTTTTAACTGACAATTGCGCGGTCGTGGGACGCTTACCCAAATAAAAATTAATGTGCTTTTTTTCCCACAAATAGAGTTTTCTTTTGGTGGAATTTAATCACCTCTGCATTTTTTATTTTTTGCGCTATAAACAAAAAAAGGCTGACAATTTTGAAAAAAAAAAAAAAAACAATTTTTTTTTTTTATTTTCTGCTATAATCCTATTTATATCCAATAAAAAAAAAAAATGTAAAAAATCAGGTTTTTTAATCAATTTAGGCCAATATGTATTCTGCTACATGTTTTTGGTAAAAAAAAAAATCCCAATAAGCGTATGCCCTCCAATGGACATAAAAAATTCACATAATATTAAAAGTCAATACAAATCTTTATTTCATCCAATTAAAAAAAACTATATATCAAAAATGCAAGAACATTCATACTACCAATTATCTCCCATTCAAGGGATGGACATTGTTTAGCAAGGTAGTCTTTTGAGACTTGGTAAGGAGGATTGACGCGTTTTGCAATGACACCCGCTTTCTCGGGATACGGGTACAGTGGAAAAGAGTTCTAAAAACAGAAATACGTGTAAGACACACAGTATCTACATATACAATTCTCATCAAAATCAATCAATATGAAAATGAATGATAAATCCCCCAGGGAGAAGGGAAAAAAAAAACAACTTATGTTAAGATCACCATTTTACTGGTGATCTAAACATACGTTTATTGGATTTTACACAGCTATAGCAAGGTACAGTGCCTTGCGAAAGTATTCGGCCCCCTTGAACTTTGCGACCTTTTGCCACATTTCAGGCTTCAAACATAAAGATATAAAACTGTAATTTTTTTGTGAAGAATCAACAACAAGTGGGACACAATCATGAAGTGGAACGAAATTTATTGGATATTTCAAACTTTAACAAATAAAAAACTGAAAAATTGGGCGTGCAAAATTATTCAGCTCCTTTACTTTCAGTGCAGCAAACTCTCTCCAGAAGTTCAGTGAGGATCTCTGAATGATCCAATGTTGACCTAAATGACTAATGATGATAAATAGAATCCACCTGTGTGTAATCAAGTCTCCGTATAAATGCACCTGCACTGTGATAGTCTCAGAGGTCCGTTTAAAGCGCAGAGAGCATCATGAAGAACAAGGAACACACCAGGCAGGTCCGAGATACTGTTGTGGAGAAGTTTAAAGCCGGCCGGATTTGGATACAAAAAGATTTCCCAAGCTTTAAACATCCCAAGGAGCACTGTGCAAGCGATAATATTGAAATGGAAGGAGTATCAGATCACTGCAAATCTACGAAGACCTGGCCGTCCCTCTAAACTTTCAGCTCATACAAGGAGAAGACTGATCAGAGATGCAGCCAAGAGGCCCATGATCACTCTGGATGAACTGCAGAGATCTACAGCTGAGGTGGGAGACTCTGTCCATAGGATCATAGACCATGGGATCGGACACGCGTCCCGTGTTTTGCAGCGATTCCAGGACGCAGGCAGAATCGCGGCAATTCTGCCCACAATCCGGAACGCCATGGTGTGAACGGAGATGTAGCAGGTAGAGGGGTGAGACAAACCATTTACCACTGACAGGGGTGCTTACAATGATCATCTTTTATTTACTGATGTAAAACTGTCTATATACTGCCCTATTCCAGTGGCATATCATCCAACGTGTTCATTGCACATGGGCCCTGAGGGGTGGGGGGCCCACTGTGCTGACACACACTGCAGCCATGGATGCCCTAGGGAGCCAAGTCGGGGGAGCGGTAACATGGTGGTATGTCATATAATTCAGACATCCCAACCTGCAAAAACTAATTTCAGGGAGGTGGCAAAGTCATTTCAGGGAGGTGGCACTCCGCGCCACCGCACCCCACCATGCCGCCGCTGGCTGCGCCCCCCACGCTCGCCGCCATGCCCCCCCCCCCCCCTTTTTCCAATTTAACACAACCAGAGAATAATGAAATTAAATGTAATCAGTATACCTGGTCACTGTGGTGCTGGCCAGGTCACTGGTGCTGGTACTGGTGCTGGTCCTGGTCACTGGTGCTGGTACTGGTATGGTCACTGGTGCGGGTACTGGCCTGGTCACTGGTGCTGGTACTGGTATGGTCACTGGTGCTGGTGTGGGTACTGGTCACTGGTGATGGCCTGGTCACTGGTGCTTGTACTGGTCACTGGTGATGGCCTGGTCACTGGTGCTGGTCCTGGTCACTGGTGCTGGTCCTGGTCACAGGTGCTGGTCCTGGTATGCTCACTGGTGCTGGTGCGGGTACTGGCCTGGTCACTGGTGCTGGTACTGGTATGGTCACTGGTGCTGGTGCAGGTACTGGTATGGTCACTGGTGCTGGTGCTGGTATGGTCACTGGTGCTGGTCCGGGTACTGGTATGGTCACTGGTGCTGGTATGGTCACTGGTGCTGGTGCGGGTACTGGCCTTGTCACTGGTGCGGCTACTGGCCTGGTCACTGGTGCTGGTACTGGTGATGGCCTGGTCACTGGTGCTGGTCACTGGTGATGGCCTGGTCACTGGTGCGGGCACTGGCCTGGTCACTGGTGCTGGTACGGTCACTGGTGTGGGTACTGGCCTGGTCACTGGTGCTGCGTCACAGAGTTGGTTAGAGGAGGTTACTACAGATGCCTGGCGAGGTCAGTCACTGTGTTGTGGCCGATCCGATCGAGTGGATGCATGCGGCTGCAGTAGAGAGCAAAGCCGCTTCTTCCTTTCTGCCGCCCCCTCCACAGGCGGAGTACATGTGATATCACTCCGCCTGTGAGCCGGACCTACAGCGGCTCTGGCGTTCTCACTGCAGGCCTGCTGACTGTCATGACACGCACTGTCAGTGACTGACACAGCCGGGATATTGCCCTGAGCTTGCGGGTGTCCCGTGAGCTCAGGGCGGAAAGCGGGAGTCTCCGGGAGACTTGAGATGTCTGTATAATATTGCATATAGACAAGATGCTGTTGCATGTAAATCTGACTTCCTGATACATTTTATTTTAGTTTGAATTATCATGATGGGGGGGCCTTTTGGTGGGCGTAATTTTTTTGTTTTGTTTTGAGGGGGTGGGGCAGCATTTCATTCTTGGACCCAGGCAACACACTTTCTTGGGCCAGCCCTGATTTTCCTCCTCGGAGTTTTGCTGGATTGGATGTATTCCGCGTATTACATTCAGATTCAGAACTCGTCTTCCTTGTCCGTTCCAATGACATTCAATAGACGGAGCTGGATGTGTGAATTTACTTCATTCCTGTGTATAAGGAGCCCCCCCCCAAAGCTAAAGAGCCCCCCCCCCCCACAAATCTGACCCGACCAATATATAATCCATTCCATGGGCCGGGACCCTCCCAGGCCGCTGTGTCCTGGTGTCTGTTTCCTGATGGAGTCCCTTCCCTACAGATAGACATCCGTGTTCCAATGTCCGTCCTTCCTGCCGGACCGACCTCCTATATATATATATAATGTACAGGAATCTCCTACAGACATGCCGCACTTCCCTTCCACTACAAATAATACTGGGGGGGGGGGGGGGGGGAGGGGAGGGGAGGGGGGGGGGGTATTTACTGATTCCACTGAGAAGGACAGTGCCAGAATCTCTAACTGCAAACCTTCCAGAAACTTCCCTTCTAAAAGGAGAATGCAGCAATCAGCAGACAATAGATGGAGAACTCACATTAATCTCTATTCATTTTCTAATTTAAAAGGCAAAAAATGCCAAAACAGAGAGCAGATCTGTGGGAGGGGCCCAGCAGACTCCACCCACTGCATAAAACTACAGGAGGGGGCGGAGACAAGACCAGTTACCCTTCACAAGAAGAAAGCAGAGCTATGGGAGGGGCTTAGCAGACTCCACCCACCACAGACAAGACCCACCCCTGCACAAGGAGAGAAAGCAGAGCTGTGGGAGGGGTCAAATAGGTTCCACCCACTACATAAAACTACAGGAGGGGGTGGAGACAAGACCAGTCCCCCTGCACCAGAAGAAAGCAAAGCTATGGGAGAGGCTCAGCAGGCTCCACCCACCACAGACAAGACCCATCCCCCTGCATAAGAAGAGAAAGCAAAGCTGTGGGAGGGGCTCAGCAGGCTCCACCCAATACAGAAAACTACATGAGGGGGAGGAGACAAGACCAAACTCCCTGCACAAGGAGAGAGAGCAGAGCTGTGGGAGGAGCTCAGCAGGCTCCACCTACTAGAGAAAACTACAGGAGGGGGCAGAGACAAGACTAGTCCCCCATGCAAAAGGAGAGAGAGAAGAGCTGAGGGAGGGGTCAAAATAGGTTCCACCCACTACATAAAACTACAGGAGGGAGTGGAGACAAGACCAGTCACCCTTCACAAGAAGAAAGCAGAGCTATGGGAGGGGCTCAGCAGGCTCCACCCACCACAGACAAGACCCACCCCCTGCACAAGAAGAGAAAGCAAAGCTATGGGAGGGGCTCAGCAGGCTCCACCCAATACAGAAAACGACATGAGGGGGAGGAGACAAGACCAAACTCCCTGCACAAGGAGAGAGAGCAGAGTTGTGGGAGTGGCTCAGCAGGCTCCACCCACTAGAGAAAACTACAGGAGGGGGTGGAGACAAGACCAGTCACCGTGCACAAGGAGAGAAGGTAGAGCTGTGGGAGGAGCTCAGTCTCCCCTCCCCCAGTGATCAGAACGTACATTGTAACCTTGTAGAAGGAGGAGGAGAAAGCATTTCCTCAGTCTTCCCTCCCCCCAGTGATCAGACTGTACATTATTATTTTGTAGAAGGAGTAGGAAGCATTTCCTCAGTCTCCCCTCCCCCAGTGATCAGACTGTACATTGTAACTTTGTATTCAATCAGGTGAGAAGCTGAAGCAGGGGGTGGGCGGAGCTGAGAACTTGGAGGCAGATCTTGATTGTAAAGTCCTTGAGAAGACTTATAGGGGTTGGTAGTTTTTTTTTCTTTGTCTGATCAGTTTTGAATGAAGGGGCCCCTAACATGATTAAACAGACCGAAAAAGAATGCCGGTGATTCAGGCTAACAGCATCCACCCGTCATTATAATATTAGATTTGGGTGAATTATTCCTTTAAAATGCCAAACGTGTCAATGACTCAGTGAATGTACCATCATTGGTAGAGTTCTGTCCCAGGGAGATCAGAGAGTGAGAGAGCAACAAACCCAACTGGAAAACAATCTAAGGGAAGGAAAGAAAAGGAATGAAAGAAAAAAAGGGAGAGAGAGAAGGGGTGACAGGGAGGGGGAGAAGAGAAAGAGGGGGAGATATGACAGAGGGAAGAGAGAGAGAGAGAGAGAGAGAGGAGGAGGGAGAGAAGAGACAAGGGGCAGGGGGGGGGGGAACCCTCTTTACAGAGACAAGGGGAAGGGGGGGCCTTCTATACAGAGACAAGGGGCAGGGGGGTCCCCTCTATACAGAGACAAGGGGCAGGGGAACCCCTCTATACAGAGACAAGGGGCAGGGGAACCCCTCTATACAGAGACAAGGGGCAGGGGGGATCCCCTCTATAAAGAGACAGTGGGCAAGGGGGATCCCCTGTATACAGAGACTAGGGGGAACCCCTCTATAGAGATACAAGGGGCAGAGCATCCCCTCAATACAAAGACAGGTGGCGGGGGATCCCCTCTATACAGAGACAAGGGGCAGGGGGGATCCCCTCTATAAAGAGACAGTGGGCAAGGGGGATCCCCTGTATACAGAGACAAGGGGGAACCCCTCTATAGAGATACAAGGGGCAGAGCAGCCCCTCAATACAAAGAAAGATGGCGGGGGATCCCCTCTAAACAGAGACAAGGGGCACAGCACCATCTATTACAGATACAAGGGGCAGGGGGAACCCTCTATACAGAGACAAGGGGAACCCTCTATACAGAGACAAGGGGCAGGGGGGGGGACCCTCTATACAGAGACAAGGGGAAGGGGGGGACCCCTCTATACAGAGAAAAGGGGCAGGGGACAGTGTTAATTTCGTCGACTAAAACGTTTTCGTCGACTAAATTAACACAATTTTAGTCGACTAAAATACGACTAAAACTAAAACAATTCAGATGACTAAAATACGACTAAAACTAAAATGGCATTTTAGTCAAAAGACTATAACTAAAACTAAATCTAAATTTGCTGCCAAAATTAACACTGGTGCATGCTCAAAGCTTAATACCATAAATAACATATTAGATTTTTCACTCCAGGACCAGCAGTAGTATATAATGAGTTTGGAAATTGTAGAGAAATGCCTAAATAATGCATTACAAATTACAATTGAACTACACCCATTCCATTATAGATGACTAAAATGAGTTTTAGTGGACTAAAATGTAGGACATTTTAGTTGACTAAAATGTACTGGAGTTTTAGTCGACTAAATACGACTAAAACTAAAACACTTGCAGAAGACTAAAATGGGACTAAAACTAAAATGCCATTTTAGTCCTAAGACTAAAACTAAATTGAAATTTGCTGCCAAAATTAACACTGGCAGGGGAACCCCTCTATACAGAGACAAGGGGCAGGGGGGATCCCCTCTATAAAGAGACAGTGGGCAAGGGGGATCCCCTGTATACAGAGACTAGGGGGAACCCCTCTATAGAGATACAAGGGGCAGAGCATCCCCTCAATACAAAGACAGGTGGCGGGGGATCCCCTCTATACAGAGACAAGGGGCACAGCACCATCTATTACAGATACAAGGGGCAGGGAGAACCCTCTATACAGAGACAAGGGGAAGGGGGGAACCCCTCTATACAGAGACAAGGGGCAGGGGGGAACCGTCTATACAGAGACAAGGCTAAGGGGGGAACCCCTCTTCACAGAGACAAGGGGCAGGGGGCAAACCCTCTTTATAAATACAAGGGGCAGGGGGGAATCCCTCTAAATAGAGACAAGGGGCAGGGGGGGGACCCCTCTATACAGAGACAAGGGGCACGGGGAACCCCTCTATACAGAGACAAGGGACAGGGGGGATCCCCTTTATACAGAGACAGTGGGCAAGGGGGATCCCCTGTATACAGAGACAAGGGGGAACCCCTCTATAGAGATACAAGGGGCAGAGCAGCCCCTCAATACAAAGACAGGTGGCGGGGGATCCCCTCTATACAGAGACAAGGGGCGGGGGGAACCCTCTATACAGAGACAAGGGGGGAACCCCTCTATACAGAGACAAGGGGCAGAGGGGAACCCTCTATACAGAGACAAGGGGCAGGGGGGATCCCCTCTATACAGAGACAAGGGGCAGGGGGGAACCCCCCTATACAGAGACAAGGAGCAGGGGGAACCCCTCTATACAGAGACAAGGGGCAGGGGGGATCCCCTCTATACAGAGACAAGGGGCAGGGGGGATCCCCTCTATACAGAGACAAGGCATTCTGTTACAGGATCACATTATTGGTTTATTGGCTTCGGCCGCCTCGTTACCATAATGATTGTTTTTAGGAATTCTAGAAATGGAGAAATGGAAGGAATGAATTTTGGAGCGTCCCGGTTGCTGGGGGTGACACCCCCTCTCCCCCCCCCCCTCCTCCGCACACACCAGGCCCAGTGTTAGGTTACATACACATCATTCCGCCTCGTAGAGGGTCAGACCTTATGGACTCCCGGCCGCTCACACACTCATAAAACCACAAAGACAAAACGAGGTGATTGAACCAATTTGGGGTTCTCCTCGTCCTCCTGGGGGTATTAAAGAGTTATCACTCGCAGCGGGAGGCCAAGTCCAAATACAGATGTGAAATCTATCAGATGGAGTATAAATTATAGAAGTCAGGAAGGCCGGCTTCCAGTTAAATCAGCCCAGGGGAACCCCGGCTTCAGAGCTGAAGTGTGATTTGGCATTAAATGGATGCACAGGGGAAGCCCAATGAAAGTGCTGGCAGTAGCGGGGAATTAGGTATTTTGTGTCAGGATTTGAGGCTGCTTGGAGGACGGCCTTCTCTGGAGGGATGAGGAATTAGGATTTGGCTACTTACAGAGCAACCACTGGCACCTCTACCGTGGAAGCCGCGATCTTTGTTCTGCAGCTTGCTTAGATGCGCAAATCAGCCTTCGATGAGCCAGGAGGCCGGCGCTTCCAATGGATGGGGCGCTACTAGAATGGGGGCATTGCAATTCATCGGAGCAGGGGCAAATTGGGTGATTGATGAAGAGAATTTCCCAGGATCTATTCAACTACAATCAGGGCAGATAAAAGTCTTTATACAGGCATACCCCACTTTTAAGCACGCAATGGGACTGGAGCATGTATGTAAAACGAAAATGTACTTAAAGTGAAGCAATACCTTTTTTCACTTCTCAATGCATGTAAATACACTGAGTCTATAGGAAATATTGGTCAGCTTGACATGGCACTGCTCCCAAACCATAAGTGACAAGGACACCAAACTTGGGGAGCATGTTAAGGGAACCCAGAACTATGACATGGTAGATTAACTAGGCAAGCTGGCTATGTTGGCAAAATGTTTGGCAAAATGGGATATGTTGTAGTCATGGGTCCCCAAGTTTGGTATCCCTGTCACTTATAGTTTGGGAGCAGTGCCATGTCAAGCTGACCAAGATTTCCTATAGACGCCAATGTTAAAAACCGGGAGTAGTACTATGCCAAGCTGACCAAGCTGTGTCCGTACTCGCGAGTGTACTTAAAACGGGGTATGCCTGTACATGGCTTTTTTAGAGGCCATCATTGCCTCTGAAAAGCAATCCACCATAGAAATAATTGTTTCCTACCCGCTGCTTGTGTTAAAGTAGAACACCAGTTTATACTTAGGTAGCCCTAAAACATCCCCCTCCCCCCCTCCTAACACCTATGCTGACTAACCTGTATAAGAAAGATGTATATACTTACCTATTTTCTGCCCAGTCCGGTCATGCGATCTGGCTCCCCACTGTCAGCTGGAGCAGCTGCAGAGGAGAGGAGGGAGTGCTGACAACAGATGGGCCATAGGAGCCTATGGGTGATATCACCACTCCAGGCTTTACCAGCCGCTGTCGGCATTCCCTCTTCTCCCCTGCAGCCGCTGCTGCCTAAAACAGGGGAGATCACATGACCTGAACATAGGTAGGTACACTATATTGTCACAAGTATTGGGACGCCTGCCTTTACACGCACATAAGATTTAAAGGCATCCCAGTCTTAGTCCGCGGAGTTTAATATTGAGTTGTCCCACCCTTTGCAGCTATAACAGCTTCAACTCTTCTGGGAAGGCTGTCCACAAGGTTTCGGAGTGTGTCTATGGGAATGTTTGACCATTCTTCCAGAAGCGCATTTATGAGGTCACGCACTGATGTGGATAATAAGGCCTGACTTGCAGTCTCCACTCTAATTCATCCTAAAGGTGTTCTAGGTCAGGAATCTGTGCCGGCCAGTCAAGGTCCTCCACCCCAAACTCGCTCATCTATGTCTTTATGGATCTTGCTTTGTGCACTGGTCCAAATCATTTGGTGGAGGGGGGAATATGGTGTGGGGTTGTTTTTCAGGGGTTGGGCTTGGCCCCTTAGTTCCAGTGAAGGGAACTCTTAAGGCGGCAGCATTCCAAGACATTTTGGACAATTTCATGCTCCCAACTTTGTGGGAACAGTTTGGGGACGGCCCCTTCCTGTTCCAACATGACTGCACACCAGTGCACTAAGCAAGGTTCATAAAGACATGGATGAGTGAGTTTGGGGTGGAGGAACTTGACTGGCCTGCACAGAGTCCTGTTCTGAACCCGACAGAACACCATAGTATATGTTAACCCTACATTTTATACATTGGTGGCCGTATACATTATCTTGTAAAGCTTTCCTCATGTCAAGTCTTATCCATTTCCTACAGCAGTGGTCTCCAAACTGCAGCTCTTTGCTAGCCCTTATCCGGCGCTTGTGTCACTATTCCTCCCAATGATATGAGGCACTATTCCTCTCACTGACACCAACAGTGGTACATAAATTTCTACACTGACACCAATGATGGGCCCTATTCCTCCCAGTGAAACCAGCAATGGGTTATTATTCTTCACACTGACACCAATAATGGTAAACAATTCCTCCCACTGACATCAATGATGAGGCACTATTCCTTCAATCGATACCAATGATGGGGCTCTGTTCCTCCCTCGGACACCAATAATTCATTCCACTCACACCAGTAATGGGGCTCTATTCCTCCCACTGACACCACAAATTGGGGGCACTATTCCTCCCACTGACACCACAAATTGGGGGCACTATTCCTCCCACAGACACCAAAAGTTGGGGCACAATTCCTCCCACTGACACCAATGATAGGGCACTATTCCTTCAATCGGTACCAATGATGGGGCTCTGTTCCTCCCACTGACACCAATAATGGGGCACAATTCCTCCCACTGAAACCAATGATGAGGCATTATTACTTCTATCGATAGGGCTCTATTCCTTACACTCACACGAGTAATGGGGCACTGTTCCTCCCACTGACACCAATGATGGGACACTATTCCTCCCACTGACATCAATGATGGGGCACTATTCCTCCCACTGACATCAATGATGGGGCACTATTCCTCCCACTGACATCAATGATGGGGCGCTATTCCTCCCACTGACACCAATGATGGGGCGCTATTCCTCCCACTGACACCAATGATGGGGCGCTATTCCTCCCACTGACACCAATGATGGGGCACTATTCCTCCCACTGACACCAATGATGGGGCACTATTCCTCCCACTGACACCAATGATGGGGCACTATTCCTCCCACTGACACCAATGATGGGGCACTATTCCTCCCACTGACATCAATGATGGGGCGCGATTCCTCCCACTGACACCAATGATGGGGCACTATTCCTCCCACTGACACCAATGATGGGGCGCTATTCCTCCCACTGACACCAATGATGGGGCGCTATTCCTCCCACTGACACCAATGATGGGGCGCTATTCCTCCCACTGACACCAATGATGGGGCACTATTCCTCCCACTGACACCAATGATGGGGCGCTATTCCTCCCACTGACACCAATGATGGGGCACTATTCCTCCCACTGACACCAATGATGGGGCACTATTCCCCCCACTGATACCAATGATCAGGCACTATTCCTCCTCTGGGCTTTGATCTGAAAGGGATTGCTGATCTTTCTAGCAGAGACAAGATTAACGCATTTTAGGATGCTGGCCAGTCAGGCAGGCTGGGTGACAGGTTGAATTTCTATGGGCTTGTTCAGGTTTCAGTAGATGCCCCTCTCTGATGGATATCAGGGGACGGATGGGATGGATTACGTTATCGGACTGACACACGTGATTATATAGGATTTACACAGCCCAAGCACAGAGCGAAGCAGCCAGACCACGCATACCTAGTCTTTGTTAGTGGCCAACGACTACCTAGCCAACCATGGCCATTGCAGGAAGAGCATGCTTGTCCATATCTCGGGCAAACCCCCTCCATAGCAGGGCAGGCTGTTGGCATTGTACACTCAAAATTCAGCTTTTATAGAGCCGACAGTTATGAGGTTTCTTCTATTTTATTCATGCTTTAGAGAAGTCTTCAGCTGGCCTGTGCAAGTCTACATTTTAGGTGTACTTGAGTAGAAAAAGGCAACCACACTCCAGTTTGAAGGTATAAAGTAGTAAAATCCATTTATTGAAAATCCAAACAATAAAAAACAATCCAAAGTGACAATCAGAGACAGGGGATGAAGACACAGTTGACGCGTTTCACGAAATTACATTCGCATTAGTCATAATCCCCCAGCACAAGCCCCCCCCCCCCAAGGAAAAAAAAAATCACTCCTCCTAGCACAAATCCCCTACCCTTCAAATTTCCCCTCTGAATACACATCCTCTCTCCCAAATCCCCCCTCCTGGCACCATCCCCCCAGCACAAGTCCCTCCCACATTTACCCTCCTAGCACAACATAAGCCCTTATTATTACCATCCCTATTAGCATAAGTCTTCCCACAACACTTCCCTTGCTAGCACAATCCCCTCCCCCCTCTACCATATCACCCCTTCTAGCACAAACACCCCACATCCCCCCTACTAATTTAAATCCTCTTAACAAAAATCAGCCCAAATTTTTCTAGCACCCCCCCATATTCCCCATCCTAGAACAATTCTTACCCCCTGCTGCCCCCCACATTCCCCCACCCAACACAAATCCCCTCCCCCTCAAAGTCCTCATTGTGCCCTCACACCTCACAGGATACCACAGTGCCCAGGGCAGCCGCCCCTCCTGCCCACCTCTTGTCCCGGCCCTGCACACACTGTGTAAGAAGAAGGCTCTTGGGAGATTCTGTTCTGGGGGCATGCCTCTACTGAGAACTGAGCTTCCAACAGATATTCCTGCCAGAATTATACAAGCCTGCTGATGTCACAGGTAGCAATAAAAAGTGGCTTCTCCCTACCTGGAGCAAGGTTGAAAAAAGAAAGCTGGGGCATGAGTTGGAGGGGGAGAGGGAGCTTTGAGGCTAATTTTGGGGTCAGACCTAAACAAATTCTTTAATGCTTTAATTCATGGAATACACTGAGTGCTGTTGCTGATTAGCAGAAGTTCCATGTATGGAGGTGCCCATGACTCTTTCCTTGCCTTCCCACAAAGCGCTTGGTGGCATGAGTGACCAGTTGCTAAGACGGTGCTGGCGTGGGGAGGGTTCTTGGCCCCATGTGAGCTTCAACACAATTTTTGAGATTCTGGTGAGTCCAGAAGCAGGGGAGTACATAGAAGTACTCCAGAACCCCCAGTCTTCGAGTGACTCCAAGGCCCATTCACACAATTTCGCTGTAGTGCCATTCATACTAAATAACGCTCCAATGCTTTTGTGTTGCAGCATAGTGCCACATGCTTTGTCCTTCACATCACTGCTAGCAATGCTGTATTCACATTTTTAGTGTATGTTTCTCAACCAGGGCTACGTCTGGATCTTGCAGAGTGCGGCAAGCATGGGACCCAGTTTGCCCTGGATCAGCATCATGAGTTGTCATGGTGCAAGCGGGCCGGCCACCATCACCATAGGAACCAATGATGCTCCAGGACCAGCACAACATTATTTTTTGCTATGATGATGTCAACCAGCTCTTCTACACTGTGGCAATACATGACACTGATCCAGGGTAGGCGGCATGCAGGGCAACACCCATCATTCAGGAGAAGACAAAAGTCCACATCCTCCAGACCTCATCCACCTCCCGCCCTCTGCTGCGTTGTTGGAGCCAAAAGGTGGAGCTCTGATATGAAAAGGGGATGGTGTTACTGGGGGCCAGAGATGTATAGTAACTGAGTAGAACTACTTCACTACTGTACTTAAGTACCGAAAGGCGGTATCTGTACTTTCCTAGAGTAGAATGGTTTTCTCCTACTTCCACTTTTACTTCACTACATTTTTTCGATGATTTCAATACTTCTACTCCAATATTTTTTTTTTGTGCTGCATAGTTACTCATTACTATTATAAAAATTACCACTGCCAGAACAGTAGATGGCAGGTTTCATGAAGCTCAAAACATGTGTATTATCAGCGCATACGAAAATAAATGCTACGGTATGTATAAATAAAAGTTGCATTTGAAATAATAAAAAACAATATGATGTTCAAACTTTTGACTTCTTTCTTTAATAACTACATAACACAGTACTTGTACTTTTACTTTCAGTACTTGAGTAGCAATTTTTTTTATCAAAACTACTTGTACTTTTACTTCCAGTACTTGAGTAGCAAAATTTAAAAAAAAAAAACTACTTGCAATACTTAAGTACAAAAAATGTTGAATACTTTAGTACTTCTACTCAAGTCACTTTTTGATCGAGCACTTCCACTTCTACTCAAGTCACTTTTTGATCGAGCACTTCCACTTCTACTCAAGTATGGGTTTCGAGTACTTTATACAACTCTGCTGGGGGCTCTCTGATAGGGGGACTATGTTGTAGTTAGGGGACTCGTGTATAATGAGGGCCCTAATGTGATGGGGGTCCTCTAATGTGAGCTTCATTTCATCAGGGTGGATGTGCGCATTGTCCTAGGCTCAGGTCTCCCACTAATTAGTAAAATTTATTTTTTTTCTTTTTACATTTTAGACTTTGGGGGGGGGGGGGCTCCAGAATTTGCTAAAGTTTAGGGGTGCCACAACTGAAAAAAAGGTTGAGAAAGGCTGCATTAGACAAACCATTTCAACGAATGGACAGTTTATGCAACACACACGCAACGGTATGAAGGGGCCCTTATTATCAGATGATGCACCTTTATGGAGAGCAATCACTTTTTGATGAGGAACTCCAATCAATGTCTTGTCGGGTCAAGAACCAATGATTCAGGGTGAATCTCGGAACCTGGAGGGGAGCATGGACATGGCTGTCCCGTTCTTATTCTAAGCTGCAATCTTCATCCATCTATTTGAAATCTGGGAACAGCCCAGTAAATGAACTTGTATAGGATGTACCCTTGCCGGCCACTTTATCAGGTACACCTGTTCAATTGCTTGGTAACACAAATTGCTAATCAGCAGAAGACCACACCGGGTGGCTCTCCTGTCGGCTAAGAACAGGAAACTGAGGCTACGATTCACACAGGATCACCAAAATTGGACAATAGAAGATTGGATAGACGTTGCCTGGTGTGATGGGTCTTGTTTTCAGCTGCAACATTCAGATGGTGGGGTCAGAATTCGGTGTAAACAACATGAAAGCATGGATCCATCCTGCCTTGTATCACCGGTTGAGCCTGCCGGTGGTGGTGAGGAAAATTTCTTGGCACACTTTAGGTCCCTAAGTACCAATTATCATTGTTTAAATGCCACTGCCTACCTGAGTATTGTTGCTGACCATGTCCATCCCTTTATGACTACAGTGTCCCCATCTTCTGATGGCTCCTTCCAGCAGGATAATGCACCATGTCACAAAGCTCCAATCATCTCACCACTGGTTTCTTCACCATGACAATGAGGTCACTGTACTTCAATGGCCTCCACACTCACCAGATCTCAATGCAGTAGAGTACCTTTGGGATGTGGTGGAACAGTAGATTAGTATGATGGATGTGCAACCAACAAATCTGCAGCAACTGCATGACGTTATCATGTCAATATGGACCAAAGTCTCTGGAGGAACCATTCCAAGACCTTGTTGAATCTATGCCATAAAGAATAAAGGCAGTTCTGAAGGCAGAAGGGGGGTCCAACCCGATACTAGCAAGGTATACCAAATAAAGTGGCCGGAGAATGTATATAGCTTATCAAATCAGAGTATTGCTTTGTAAACTCTGACACCCTGATCCTCCAGTATGCACAGGCCACCTACTGGAATGTTACAATTCTTGTCATCTCTCAACAATGGTAGCCTAAAAATTACTCTAATTGCAGGGTCTGTGTCTTTGGACAGATTAAAAACAATGCACCTTTTAGGTGGCTTATTGTGCAGTTGCTTTGATCTCAGCAGTTGCTCGGCCGCAGTTACAATTGCACTTTCCTCATATACATTAAGGGGAATGCACCCCGGGGCTGACTGTGAACCTGCCTCATTTATTATGTAATAGTTGGGACTTCTGAACATTCAGATAAAAGGTGCAGCAACTAAATACACATATATGGGGATTCGTTACGGATGGTGTCAATATGATGATATGTGACTGTTGAATATCATACCTGGTCTTGGGTCATGTATATTATGGGAATACATGAAAGAATAAAATCACTACAAGATACAACCGCATGCAAGTCTTCTCTCCTTTACTGAGGAGAAGAATGGATTGTCATGTCATGCATAGATTGTGAAATATAAAATGAACAGCCAGGTGATACTTCCAAGTATTG
>NW_028119238.1:0-25023 GCF_965119305.1 Pelophylax lessonae | reverse complement strand
CATATTTATATATCACAGGTCCAGACCCAGAGCAGAACCCACCAAAAAGACCAAAGAACCAGGAAGACATTAACTCCTACCCTCCAGGCGGGGACAGCACCTATCTAACTATATCAACATGCTTACATTTGCCTACTCGTCTCCAATACAATGCGTTTCAAGGCATACACCTCTTTGTCAAGCCCTGGAGTGGAGACAAGGAGAGAGAAATTAAATAGAGCAGGACCTTACTGGGAGTGGAAATATTGAAAGATTGAAAAAGACTGTGAAGCCACCTACAACACCACAGCACCACCTATATACAAAATACAACAGCAGCAAGGTAACTGCATACTGTAAAAAGGTTTCCATGAATTAAACCATATCTGTTCATATATGAAATAAATTATATTTTGTAAAACAATATTTTATGTTATGTATGTATATCTTAAAAAACAAACATTAATTAATACTTTAACAAATAAGGTCATGAACATTTTTAAAAAATCATGCAATGACATAAAATCATATAATCAATTATTGCAAACACAATATGGATTTACCACTAATTGTGCAAAATAAATATGATAAAAATGTGAGAAAACTATGTGTATACATATGCGACCCCCCCCCTGAGAAAAACTCAATATGTACTAAAAAAATGGTCTAACTGAATAAAATGTGTAAATAGATGATAGATAAAACAATAAGAAAAGTGATCAGAAATAAGGATGTAGCCCCAGCAACATCCATGGGTCAATAAATACTGAGAAACCAAGTTTTTATACAGTACGTATATATATCCAGATCCTCATTCAGCCTGTTGGGTGTCGGAGTACCCAATTTGTAAATCTAGAATGTTTCTCGTCTGAGAAACTTTTCTTTCGTAGTCAAACTGTTGGGTATTACTTTGATGGCAAACACCTTCAAATCCTTGGTATTTTTGTTGTGTTGGTGCAGGAAATGTTGGGGAATGCTGTGCGTGGAACCCCTTTTATAAACCTACCCTGTTCCTTGATTATTTTCCGTAAGGTGTGTTTGGTACATCGCACATACAGCAACTTGCAGGAGCATTGAAAACCATATATAACAGATTCACTAGAACAGGTGATAAATTATCTTATTGGATATATGCATCCCACAGAGTCGTCAAATGTGGTTTGTCTGTGTGAAAGAAGTTGACATATAAGGCAGTTAAGCTTATTGCATTTAAAAATGCCTACTCAACTGTTCTCAAAAAAAGAACGTATATGGATTTTCTTATATTCGCCTAGCAATTTGCTAGAGGCAACAGTATCCTTTAGGCCTATGTTGAAGTTCTTTGAGGACACAGAAATACAGCTCTTGAAGATGCATTAAAGCAGTGGGGGGCCACAAGTGTGGTCCCAAACATCACCAAAGGACCACACAATAAAATGAATTATCATATACAGCAGACACACAACACAATATAGTCAAAAACTATGGGCATGATGTACGAGATGGTCAGAGACTGTGGACATCATAAAGGAGATAGTCAGAGATTGCGGACATTATCAAAGAAATGGTCAGTGACTGTGAACCTGCTGCAGGAGACTATCAGAAACTGAACATGCAATAGAAATTGTTGGAGACTGGGGACATGCTTTAGGAGACAAAGATTAAAGACATATTACACTGGGCTGCTAGAAATCACCACTATAACAGGGCAATAGGGGAATACAGATTAGTGTCTGCAGGGGCCCAGAAGGATGCACAAAATGTGTCAAAGAGCCACATGTGGCCAGTGGTGTATTTAGGTTTTGTGCTGCCCTAGGCTGGACTAAACTCGTGCACCCCCTAATTTAACTACGACCCACCCCTTCCTGTCAAGGCCACACCCCTTCCTGTTTAACACCCACCCTGTCATCTGGAAACCACACCCCTTCCTCTTTAGGCTCCGCCTCCTCCACTGTACATTAAAAGTGGGTTCAAAGTGCCTACTTGCATATTTTGTTGTTTTGTATGGGTACGTTGATTCGTGGGAGCGCTCCTGGGGGCAAGCACACGCTCCTGGGGGCCCCCACTAGGCAGCGGGGATGCAAATCCACGGGGCCAGCAGCCGCAATTGCTGCCGGGCACCCGCGATCGTTCCCCGCTGAGAGAGAAGGACGGTCAGCTGTTGTAAACACAGCTGACCGCTGTTCTCTCTGAAATGATCACAGAGCACTTGTGATCCTCCTATTTAGAGTCACAGGTCTCTGTGTTCATTTCACAAACCCCTCCCCCATACATTTAGAAAACACCCCCTAGGCTCACACCTAACCCTTTTATAACCTCTGGGTTAACCCCTTCCCTGCCTGCCAGTGTCATTATTACAGTACCAGTGCATATTTGTAGCACTGATTACTGTAGTAATGTCACTGGTCCCCCCAAAAATGTCAGGTAGGGGTCCGATCTGTCCACTGTAATGTCGCAGTCCTGCTGCGGGCATGGTACAGGAGATGCAGGTATGTGGTCAGCATGGTACAGGAGATGCAGGTATGTGGGCAGCATAGTACAGGAGATGCAGGAATGTGGTCAACATGGTACAGGAGATGCAGGTATGTGGGCAGCATGATACAGGAGATGCAGGTATGTGGGAAGCATGGTACAGGAGATGCAGGAATGTGGGCAGCATGGTACAGGAGATGCAGTGCTGTGGCCATGGTACAGGAGAATCTCCTGTACCATGCCCGCAACACCTGCATCTGCTGCTGAGGAGTCTCACTTACCTTGAGGCGCCTTACATTACATCACCGCGTATGCGCCTCCTGCCCGGAAATAACCAAACGTGCACGGGCTTTCATGAGCAGCGGCGCATGAAAGAATTCTTGGGAACCTCCACGAAGGGAGGGTGTTCCCTCTGCCTACTGGAGCCCTGTTTGTTTTCTGGGCTGCTTCAATACAGCCCTTTGGACTTTTTGCTGCAATTTTCTTTCTCCACTTTGACTGCACCGTTACACCTTGGATATTTTTTCCCAAAAGGAGGGATTTGATTATCGCTGTTCATCTTGGGATCTTATTTATTTGTATCCCGCGGCCCTACAGGAAAATATGGGACGAACCCGGTCCATGATGACTTGGAGTTTCCTCTTTGGGATATCTATTTCCAGATAAAATATTTATGTATGGTCTGTTTGGAGGAAGAACTCTGTGGATTCTCTCCCCTGTGAGTTGGGAATAATCCCTGACGAAGAATAGAACTACAAGTTCATATCATGTTTGAAACGCGTTGGATCTTCCCTCTACTAAGGGGCTTTGCACTTTGATGTGATTACTGTTGATGTCAGGAGCCTTGTTGCTCCATCATTTTTAATATATGTAGTGTTTGCTATGCAAATTATTAAATAAAATGTATGAATTTTATATACTTATATCATCTTCTTCCATTGCCTACAAAATCCCACCCAGAGGAGAATTTTTTTTATTTCATGCTTATCAAGGGATGGTGGCAATACATACCAATTATGGTCTGAGATACTTTTTATTCTACTAATTTATCTACTTATTTGATTTTGTGATTGACATGAAAATTGTACACTTTGGAAAGATGTTTGTTGCAAAGGGGTCCAATAATAAAGCAGCAGTAGGGTCTAAATGCAGCCATGGTGCCGCTTTAAAAAAAAAAAAAAAAAAAAACTCTGTAAAGTTATAAAGCCTGGTGCAATTAAAGCAAATACAGTAAAACCAAGGTGAGAGGAGAGCTTGTTTATGTGACCTGTCAACGTCACATGATCTCGCAAGTACTACATGGGCTGTAAAATGCAGGCCATGGTGTGGAGCTCTACTGAGTAATAACAGAGTTTAGATGACGGTATGCACTTTCTGCTATGAATTGACCCATAGGAGTTGATTTACTAAAACTGGATAGTGCACAAATCTGGTGCAGCTCTGCATGGTAGTCAATGAGCCTCCAGTTTTTTTTTGTTGTCAAAGCTTAACTGACCAAGCTGAAGTTAGAACCTGATTGGCTACTATGCACAGCTGCACCAGATTTTGCACTCGCCAGTTTTAGTAAATCAACCTCCATAGTGTGTTTATTATTAGGAGGTTTGAGATGTGTGGATCATGCAAAGAACTCATTTGCTGGTAATAGTTTATACTTCTCTGTCTCTCTAGCCAATAACGTTAGCATCTTATATATTAGATGTATTAGCACTTTTTTTTTCTCTTTAAAAACTGTGCAAACCTCTGCTACTCCATTGAATATAATTTAAGTCCAGGACCGTAAGGAGACACCTGCTGGTAGTCCGTGGGAAATTCTGCTGATTAGGTTTTAGGCCACAGTGCCACCAGCTGGTGAATGGAGGCAAAGACAAGTTCTTTGAAAATTACATGAATTCAAAGGGAGAATTTACTAAAAGTGGAGCAGGCACAATTTGGAGCAGCTGTGTATAGTCAGGGCTGCTGTTAGAAATCGCGGGACCCCGTACAGACTACCTGGCAGGGCCCCCCAAGAAAATATTAAAGATATATTTAGCTAAAATTACAACAAAATCACTAATAGCAGACACAAATATAACATAACTCGCATAATTACTGCTAAATCTAAAAAAAAAAACTATGTTAAATAAAAAAGATGAGATGAGAAAAATATACAGGCTGGGCAGTTGGAGCTCAGTGATCAGAGAGACAGAGAGAGAGAAAAACAAAGTTACAATTTACAAATATACTCCTGAGCAGAGATAAGTGCAGGGAGGGGGGCACACACAAGGGAGGTGGGGGATTAGTGAGGGACAACTGTCTATTTCTCAACAGATAAAAGCTGATAGCAGGGAGAGGGACAGATCCGATTCAGATGCTGGAGGAAGATTTCTGTATTTGTTGTCCATCACTAATCCCCCTCTCTGTGTGGGCCCCCCTGTGTGCTTGGGCCCCCTACAAGAGGGCTGGTGGTCCCCCTCTATCAGCGGCCCTGTGTATAGTAACCAATTGGCTTCAGTCATTAGCTTGTTCATTTAATTTTTGAAAATTAAATATAGAAGCTGGTTGCCATGCATAGTAATGGTAAGCAAGTAAGGGAAAAATAAAGAACACCGAAGAATCAATAAGCAATTGGTTTCTGATGTCATAATGATATCATCACAATAACAGAATACCATATGACCATGAGTAAAGTATTTAACAAGTATGTGTCATGAATATAATAAAGTGGGTGAGGCTTCACATGGTGTGGATGAGACATCACAGCACTCCACTGCAAACATATACACTCTTTTATTAGTGCAATATCACATCAGTCAAATAAACCAACGTTTTGGGGCCATGCAGGGTCCCTTCCTCAAGGCGACATAGTGACATAGATAACTGTCAATCACAGGATTTTCTCCCCCATTCACAGATCGTGTTAGGGCTCTTTCACATGGCCGTTCAGTTTTTTGGCTCCGCTCCGGTCCTTTTTTTTTTTTTAATCACGGAGCGGATGACACTTGTGTCATCCGCTCCATATGTCCGCATATCATCCCATGACACCGCTGACATCCGATTTTGCTTCCTTTTCGTTTTTAACGGAGGAAAAATAGGGTTCTGTTCTATTCCAAAAAATGGAACAGAACTGAAAGGAAGAAAATCGGATGACATCCGCAATGCCATAGACATTCATTATGTCCGTAAATCATCCGCAAAAAAAATAGGATGATTTGCTGACAAATACGGAACGCCCGTGTGAAAGGGCCCTTACAGGAAGTGTAATCAATGAAAGAACTTTTCTTTGTGGAGGAGAGGGCAGGAGGGAGTGTGTCTTTGTTGGATCATCTTTAGTGCAGCTGAGCCCGGAGAGCCAAAGCTGTTAACTCCCACAGTGCTAGATGTTCAGCAGCAGGAAGAGGACAGGGCAGCCCTGCAATGAGAACTGAATCCATTAGCCTGCATATTGTACAATACTCTTCATTACAGGCTGGAATGTAACTAAAGCTGTAGAGAAAAAAATGTTTTTTAGCTAAACTTCAGCTAAACTTCAACTTCAGTTGATAAGACTACATGTCTTATCAACCTAGCGCATGTTAAACTTCAGCTTGGCTCGCCACCCACTCACCTGCCAATTAGGAGGAGATAGGAAAAAAGTGAAGAATAAGTTGTAGCACTTCCCCCATGGAGGCCACTAGATATTGCTTGTCCTCTTGTGCTGCCCTGACCCTGGGAACTTCCGAGCCCATCTGACACTCTATGTTCAGACATAATGTATACCCCTTGAAATGAATCACACTTCCGGTTCCGGCGCCGTATGTGGTAGCTGCCTCCTCAGCAGCTCCCGCAGCGGGACACGGTACATCTGCCTATAAAAACTGCCCGACGGCATCCATCCATCCCCCACCCGCTCGCACACCTCCCGCTGTCCCCAGGACCCAGATTGTCTGTCTCAGTGCTCCACGTATGGAGCGGTTTTTGGAAAAGGTGGCCCCTCGCTCACAACCGGGCATCGCACATCAGGAACTGGCCACCACCATGCCCCCTCTGGGGACCACTCTACAGACCGCATTGCGCAGGCAGTGGTCGCCCTATAAACCCCTTCCATCACTGTGTCTGTGGAGAGAGTGGTAGCAGCAGGAATGGCAAGTATCAAGAAAGAGCTGGGAGAACATTCCCTTAGGCTCAATGACCTGGAAGGTCGCCTGTCCAGTGTTGAGGACGAATTGTATCAATCTCAGGCATTTGAACAAACTCAAAAGAAATTTAATCGCCTTATTATGCAGAAGTTGGAGGATCTGGAAAACAGGGCAAAGAGGAGCAACCTCCGTTTTATCGGCATTCCTGAGTCTGTCCCTCCTTCTGCAATTCCGGAACTGTGTGCTAGAAAAATTCCTGAAGCTTTGGGAATACAGGGGATCTGCATGGTAGAAAGAGCACATTGGATGGGCCTATACTTGGAGGAATGCAAAACCCCACGACCAATTATTCCCAAGTATTTAAACTACGCTGATAAATCGGCTATCCTACAAGAGTTCCGTCAAACGCATAATTTCCAGATCAACGGTGTAAAGATCCTAATTTTTGCTGACTACTCGGTGGAGGTCACCAAGAAACGTAAAGCATTCCAGACTGTCTGTTCCAAACTGCATCAGGAATTCATCAAATTCACCCTGGCTTATCTGGCGACCCTGCGACTTTGTACACCTATTGGTAGCCAAATGTCATTCCAGGATCCGGCGGAGGCTGACGCCTTCCTTCGTACCCTGCAAGCTGGAGATCAAGGCCACTCGGTCTCTGAACAAACCTCTCGATCATTGGTTTAAAGAAGCTTTCGCAAGGATTCTCCCAAGCGTTTGAAGTACTCGGCGGTGGTGAGCTCTGGTCGCACGGACAACCCCCGCTGACCTATATAGTGAGTGAGATGTTTATGCATCTGTGGTTTACATATTTCTCTGGGTAATCTCTAATGCCTTCTTTTACTGAGTTTACCTGCTGTATCTTACGGTGACCATAGTTTTACCGTTGCCCATGCCCTGTTTATGACTGTATTTTATGCTGCTACCTCTTCTCCTTCTCTCTTCCTTTCTGTAAATGCTGTGGTTGGCCACCCGCCCATCTCGGTCCACAATCTATTTCTCCCCGTCCGCCTATCTTTCTAAAGGGCGACTTCAGTTCATTTTATTTCCTCCGAGACTGTGTCCCTGCTTGGGGAGCGGCGCATCACAGTGAACACATGTGGAAGAAAGAGAAGTACATGTGCTTGTTCTGTTGTTCTTTTTATGTTCCTTTTACCCCAGTTTTCCAGTTCTGTTGCACCTCCCATCTACAGAGCCTGCGGATGGCTCCTCTCCTCCTCCAATCTGAATCCGTTTTCTCCCCCTCCCCTTGCTGTAGGATGACACTCCAGTTTTCACCAGTCCTATGTTACCGTTATCCTGGTAAGCTTGTTGTATTTTTACACTATCTCTTGCTTTTACATCTACCTCCATAAATATTGTTACATGGAACGTTATGGGTCTCCGCTCGCCTGCTAAAAGGTTGAAGGTTCTACGTCACCTTAAGCACCTCAAATGTGAATTCGCTCTTATCCAAGAATTACACCTACCCTCCTCCGATTTCTACCGTATGCACAAACTATGGGTGGGTACGGTACTTGGATCAGCAGCACCGGGGCGTAAAGCAGAAGTGCTCATTTTTTTACATAAATACCTCTCCTTTGACATCATATCCATAGACACTGACACCAATGGAAGCTATGTCTCGGCACACCTCAAACTTAATGACAGGGAATTAATCCTTACTAGTGTCTATGCACCCAACACCCCTGACCAACAATTTTTCACAGATGTCACCACCCGCATCCTGTCTCATCCCAAGACACCCCACTTGATAGGTGGAGACTTTAATAACATCATCGACCCAATCTTGGACAAATCTATTTGGAATCACGGCCCTCGTCCTTCAGCTCCTCCCAGTAAATCCTCCCTTGCTTTGGTCATTGAATCGTTATCCCTCATGGACGTGTGGCACTATTCTCATCCGACTGATAGAGAATTTACATTTTATTATCACCCCCAGAAAGTCTTTTCCAGAATTGACTATATATTCAGCTCTGACACCCTCCTCCCTCGGCTCATGGGCGCTACTATCCACGAGATTGCCATCTCTGACCATGCCCCCGTTTTGGTTTCTCTAGCTTCTTCGGACTCCCACAGTCACTCCAATATTTGGCGGTTCCCTTCTTATTTGTGCAACTACTCAGACTTTATGTCGTACCTAGTTCAGGCTTGGGTGGAATATTCTTCTGCAAACTTGGTTCATGTTTCGTATCCTCACCTCCTTTGGAAAGCTGGGAAAGCCTTCCTTAGAGGGCGCATTATCTCTTATGCAGCAGCTTATAAAAAATCTCTTAATCGCGAATATAAACTAGCTAGTGAGCAGTTACGCTTAGCACAGTGTAATCTCCTGTAATCTCCAGTGTTAGGCCTGAATTCTGTCTCCTTACCAGCACATTTGAGCTTAAAGATGTAGAACAGGAAATCCTCATAGAACAATAAATAAATTCAATAATCAGCAAGGGAATGATAGGTATGACAAAGTGGCAGATCCCTTGGCAATCCAGGTTATGATGTCTTCATGCAGTGTCCCTGTGTTATCTGTTTCTGACAATCAGGAGAGGGTTAGGGCATGATCCTGCTCACCAGATCCTGAAGACAGCGGGCACTCACACAGGAAGCGATGCAGGGTCTGTACATCAATCAGCAGGGAGCTGGAAGTGGTGGATCGGTCAGATGTGGACTCAGCATTTTGGGCTGAGTCCACATCTGAACAGCGATGACTCCCTGATTTGTGGTAGGCGGCAATCCCAGCAGCTGGGCGGCGGGTCTGGTTCTTACTTGATCCCAGGAAGAAGAGACAGCGGGCCTGCTGGAAAACTTCTTTTATAGCCTCTCCCACAATTCCCCCTTTTTGGTAGGTGGCTTGTTGGGAGATGTAGTCTAAAAAGGGTTCAGCACTTCGGTAATGGCTGCTCAGGAAACTACAAATCCCACAATGCTTTTCTTTTTGGCTCAGAAGTGTGATGCAGATGATCTGAATGCAGCACTAGGGAGAAACAGGAGTAGCCTGCAGTAATGAAGGTAAAGCCCGCTATAGTCATATTACGCTCCTGGCTACAAAGACATCTTTTAAATAACTTAAAGCCTGGCATGCTACTTGTTCATATATAGACTTAAATTAAGTGCATTTATCAAGACAAAATGAAAGCATAGTAGTCTATCAGTCCCTTGTTTCTGATATCACATATCACCAGCAGGTGGGGCAGCGATAATGGTTAAACTACAATCAATAGTGTGGATAGAATTGAAGCTGTTTAGTCATTTTTTTAAATTTTGGGTGGGTGAGAAGTGTATCCTGTTTCCTTCAGGATGCAGGTTCATGTGAAAATCAACAGTTATCTATGTTTCGGGAGGCAGTACATGTTTTATTGAATGGCACCTTTTTCCCAGTGGTTGAATGTTGGGCCGCGGCATGATATGTGCCATCATTCTTTTCTTCCATTTGCTGAATAGACAAATTGCTTTATCCAAGGTACAATGGCTAGTTCAATGTTAGCGATGACTGAAGATTTGTATGCATTTGATTATTAAATCTCTGCACATCTTTCTCATGTTGCCTTTAATATGCAACTTAAATCATTCCACTTCTGCTTTTCTTCAAAGCTTGCATTGATAGATTTATGTACCATGTAAACGGTTGCTTCCTGTATCTTTGTAAAAATTATTGGATATCTTTTTTATATTACCATGCTTTTGTCTTTTTTTTTTTTTTAATAAGACACAATTTATGTCGCCATATTCCTGTCTGTATTTTCTCAACAAAAAACTCAAAAACTTTATAGGAAAAAAATCAACAGATGCCAGTGGCATAGGCAAGGTGATGGAGGATTAAAAGCATAATTTACCTTTTTGGCTCTATACACCACCACAATGGATTTGAAATTAAACAAACAAGATGTGCTTTAACTGCAGACTTTAAGCTTTAATTTGAGGGCATTTACATCCAAATCAGGTGAATGGTGTAGGAATTACAACAGTTTGTATATGTGCCTCCCACTTTTTAAGGGACCAAAAGTAATGGGACAGATTAACAATCATAAATCAAACTTTCACTTTTTAATACTTGGTTGCAAATCCTTTGCAGTCAATTACAGCCTGAAGTCTGGAAGGCATAGACATCACCAGACGCTGGGTTTCATCCCTGGTGATGCTCTGCCAGGCCTCTACTGCAACTGTCTTCAGTTCCTGCTTGTTCTTGGGGCATTTTCCCTTCAGTTTTGTCTTCAGCAAGTGAAATGCATGCTCAATCGGATTCAGGTCAGGTGATTGACTTGGCCATTGCATAACATTCCACTTCTTTCCCTTAAAAATCTGTTTGGTTGCTTTCGCAGTATGCATTGAATCATTGTCCATCTCCACTGTGAAGCGCCCTCCAATGAGTTCTGAAGCATTTGGCTGAATATGAGCAGATAATATTGCCCGAAACACTTCAGAATTCATCCTGCTGCTTTTGTCAGCAGTCACATCATCAATAAATACAAGAGAACCAGTTCCATTGGCAGCCATACATGCCCACGCCATGACACTACCACCACCATGCTTCACTGATGAGGTGGTATGCTTTGGATCATGAGCAGTTCCTTTCCTTCTCCATACTCTTCTCTTCCCATCACTCTGGTACAAGTTGATCTTGGTCTCATCTGTCCATAGGATGTTGTTCCAGAACTGTGAAGGCCTTTTTAGATGTTGTTTGGCAAACTCTTATCTGGCCTTCCTGTTTTTGAGGCTCACCAATGGTTTACATCTTGTGGTGAACCCTCTGTATTCACTCTGGTGAAGTTTTCTCTTGATTGTTGACTTTGACACACATACACCTACCTCCTGGAGAGTGTTCTTGATCTGGTCAACTGTTGTGAAGGGTGTTTTCTTCACCAGGGAAAGAATTCTTCGGTCATCCACCACAGTTGTTTTCTTATGTTTCAATATCTCTTTTATTATAATTTTTCACATAACAAATTAACATACAAGCAAGAAAAAAAGAACAAAAACCAGTAGCAAAATCAAGGACAACATTATTACAGTAAATTTGTCAATTATAACATTATACTACCAATGGAAAAGGAAAAAAGAAAATAAAAAAGAGGGTAGAGACCTTCCTTCCAGTATAGTTTTGATCCCCGCTGAGGGGATTACCATATTTAGAATACCGTTTATATCAAATCTCTCTTCACTTAACATCGATTTTTATGGAGGCAAATGAAATAAGTCTGAAATTACTTAACAATATTTATGTTGTCCCGGCTACATTAACCCTACTCCAATGTTACTGTACCTCTTACATTATTTAGCCATGATTTCCACAGTTGTTTTCTGTTGTCTTCCGGGTCTTTTGGTGTTGCTGAGCTCACCGGTGCGTTCTTTCTTTTTAAGTATGTTCCAAACAGTTGATTTGGCCGCACCTAATGTTTTTGCTATCTCTCTGATGGGTTTGTTTTGTTTTTTCAGCCTAATGATGGCTTGCTTCACTGATAGTGACAGCTCTTTGGATCTCATATTGAGAGTTGACAGCAACAGATTCCAAATGCAAATAGCACACTTGAAATGAACTCTGGACCTTTTATCTGCTCCTTGTAAATGGGATAATGAGGGAATAACACACACCTGGCCATGAAACAGCTGAACAGCCAATTGTCCCATTACTTTTGGTCCCTTAAAAGGTGGGAGGCACATATACAAACTGTTGTAATTCCTACACCTTTCACCTGATTTGGATGTAAATACCCCCAAATTAAAGCTGCAAGTCTGTAGTTGAAGGGCATCTTGTTTGTTTCATTTCAAATCCATTGTGGGGGTGTATAGAGCCAAACAGATTAGAATTGTGTGAATGTCCCAATATTTATGGACCTGACTGTAAATACAAACTGTGCAGCTTTGACCGAAGTTGAATAATGCCCTTGCTATAGTTGTAGGCAGAGTAAAGAGAAGGCGCCACTCAGTGAAGCAGTAATAACAAATTTATTAAGCTCATATCAAGACTTACATAAAAGCAAAAATTGGAGCGTCATGACTTGGCATCCTTCCTAATTCACTGTATCCCTGTTGTGGAAGCTGCCAGCAGCCTAAACCAATCCGGGGGCTGAATCATAGTGTGACTGCGGCACTGGGGGGCAATGTAATGTGAATTTACTTTGTTTTGAATGGTATCAGTGTGTTTGGTATGTTTAACATTTTAATTTGCCGCCGGTTCCACCCCCCTGCAAACGTCACGTCGCAGGAGACGGAAGCCGGGGCACGGAGAGGATTGGGAGGAAGATCCGCCGCCGCATACCGCTCGCATACATCGCTGGATCCCGGGGACAAGGTAAGTAACCTCTTTTACAGGATCCAGCGATGCTTCTGGCGGTACCCCGTGTGGCTCGGTGTTACCGCTTTTGGCTCTGAAATTTAACCCCGAGCCACGCTCGGGAATACCACTAAGAGGGTTAAGGAAGTTGGAGCAGGTACCTGCCAAAGGAAGGTACCCACTACCTGCCCCCCCCCCCCAAGAAAAACACTATATTTTCAGGCTGGGGGGGCGGAGGGAAAACAATCAGGCTTCAGGCTGGGGGAGAGAAAACAATCAGAGGAATATTAATATTTGGCTGAAGGTGAACACACTTTAATCTTTCAGTAAATCATCTTTTTGATTTCAGACCTTGGAATGATAAAAATCAGTCATTACAGTATATGATGAATTTGTCACATTTAGTACTTGGTTATTGCACATACAGTACAGGATTTATTTACTGCAATTCAAAAAGTGCAAAATCTGGTGTAGCTGTGCATGGTAGCCAGTCAGCTTCTACCTTCAGCTTGTTCTATTAAAGCGGTTGTATCCTAACAACATAAAAAACAAAAAACAAAAAAAACAAACCTGCAAGACAAAGGCATAATGAGCTAGTATGCATTGCATGCTAGCTCATTATGAAATACTTACCTTAGAACGAAGCCCAACATGGTCGCCCGGACAACACTGAGGGAGCTGTCATGTTCCCTCAGTGTCTCTTCCGGGTTCCGGCGGCTCCGGCGCTGTGAATGGCCGGAGCCGCAATGATTACTTTCTGGCAAGGAGCCGGCAAAGACCTCTGAAGGTCCGCCGGACCTTCAGAGCGCATGCGCTGCTGCTGTCAGCGGCTGCATGCAGGGCAAATATCTCCTAAACCGTGCAGGTTTAAGAGATATTAATTTTACCTGCAGGTAAGCCTATATTAAGTAAAAGTTTAATGGCGGAGTATACTTCCGCTTTAAGCTTTGACAAAAAAAAAAAATAGAAGCTGATTGGTTTCTATGCAGAGCTGCAGATTTTGCACTCTCCAGGTTTAGTAAATATCATTGTTGCTGTTTTCAGATGTTCCTATTTTGTGTAATGTGTTCTATGTGCTCTGTTATTTCACAATAATGTTGTTGTTGCTTCTACCTAAAATAAGATTGGTTGTTTAAAGATCAAATACAGAAAACCACAAGGCCAAACAGTAAACTGGTATTGCTATCTATAAAAACATTGCAGCAAGTCACAAAGATCATCTAACACACCTTATAACATTATTCACATACCATTTGGGTGACAGTAGCCATGCAAAGGGCCAAAACTTCAATGCAGCCTTTAATTTGAAATTTGAAAAACTTTACTGAATTCAAACTCTGGAAATTTGACCAAAATGTAAAGCTCATTACTCCCGTCTGGTGATGCATTTACACTTTTTTTCCCTGTGGGTTGCACTTTCTGCACACAGGTCACTTTTTCTATGTTTAGTAGGCTCCTTCACCTGTTCATGATGAGTATTAGGCTTTCTAATCCCATGCATACAATTTCAGATACTGCTCCTCGATTTTCCCATTGGGGTGCCATGTCTTTCCCAGCCACAACTCCCTAGCCGGACACATGGCTTCCAATTGGAGGTGTTATCTTAGATTTCTATATACCTGATTTGTAAGTAGAGTATTGTTCTTCTATTAATGGGCATCTATATTAGAGGTGCGCATCTTCAGTGGTCTCATGATTCGATTAGATTACGATTATCCTGTCAACGATTCGATGCGTTTCGATTCCGAGTTGCATCACGATGCATCACGATTACTGCCCATGGCTTTCATCAACAAATTCTAGCAGTTAGAAGAACTGAAGGATGGAAGAGTCTAGGGATAGGGAAGGAGGAATCCATGAATAGGAAAGGAAGGATGGAAGAGTCTGGGGATAGGGAAGAAGGAATCCATGAATAGGAAAGGAATGATGGAAGAGTCTGGGGATAGGGAAGGAGGAATCCATGATTAGGAAAGGAAGGATGGAAGAGTCTGGGGATACTGAAGGAGGAATCCATGAATAGGAAAGGAAGGATGGAAGAGTCTGGGGATAGGGAAGGAGGAATCCATGAATAGGAAAGGAAGGATGGAAGAGTCTGGGAATAGGAAAGGAGGAATCCATGAATAGGAAAGGAAGGATGGAAGAGTCTGGGGATAGGAAAGGAGGAATCCATAAATAGGAAAGGAAGGATGGAAGAGTCTGGGATAGGGAAGGAGGAATCCATGAATAGGAAATGAAGGATGGAAGAGTCTGGGGATAGGAAAGGAGGAATCCATGAATAGGAAAGGAAGGATGGAAGAGTCTGGGGATAGGGAAGGAGGAATCCATGAATAGGAAAGGAAGGATGGAAGAGTCTGGGGATAGGAAAGGAGGAATCCATGAATAGGAACGGAAGGATGGAGGAGTATCAGGATAGGAAAGGAGGAATCCATGAATATGAAAGGAAGGATAGAAGAGTCTGGGGATAGGGAAGGAGGAATCCATGAATAGGAAGGAAAGGATAGAAGAGTCTGGGGATAGGGAAAGAGGAATCCATGAATAGAAAAGGAAGGATGGAAGAGTCTGGGGATAGGAAAGGAGGAATCCATGAATATGAAAGGAAGGGTGGAAGAGTCTGGGGATAGGCAAGGAGGAATCCATGAATAGGAAAGGAAGGATGGAGGAGTATCAGGATAGGAAAGGAGGAATCCATGAATATGAAAGGAAGGATAGAAGAGTCTGGGGATAGGGAAGGAGGAATCCATGAATATTAAAGGAAGTATAGAAGAGTCTGGGGATAGGAAAAGAGGAATCCATGAATAGAAAAGGAAGGATGGAAGATGGAACAGTCTGGGATAGGGAAGGAGGAATCCATGAATAGGAAAGGAAGCATAGAAGAGCCTGGGGATAGGAAAAGAGGAATCCATGAATAGAAAAGGAAGGATGGAAGAGTCTGGGATAGGGAAGGAGGAATCCATGAATAGGAAAGGAAGGATGGAAGAGTCTGGGATAGGGAAGGAGGAATCCATGAATAGGAAAGGAAGGATAGAAGAGTGTGGGGATAAGGAAGGAGGAATCCATGAATAGGAAAGGAAGGATAGAAGAGTGTGGGGATAAGGAAGGAGGAATCCATGAATAGGAAAGGAAGGATGGAGGAGTCTGGAGATAGGAATGGAAAGCTTGAGGAGTCCAGTATCATTATTTGATGGAGACCTCCGGGGGGATGAACGGCCTGTGGAGAACATCAGGCAGTTTGACAGGCAGTTGGGGAACATACAGTACCTTCATATCTGCATTAAAAACAAAAAGTGAGCGCTGTATGATTAGTTAGTAGCTAGCACGCAATGAATATACAACCCTGGGCAATGGGCCCTAATGGGAAATAAAACGAAAAATGGTGTGTAGTGCTTTGCGGTTATAAATGTACAAAAGTGTCTTAAGTAGTGAACAAATATAGTCCTGAAATATATATATAAATCCATGATATGATTAAAAGAAATCTTCTGTCTATTCAAAGTAATTCCAATGCTGAGTGTATTGTGTTCAAACCATTCACCGGAAAATGATTTCTGGTGAATAGTTTGAAGTTAAACACAGTACACTCAGCATTGGAATTACTTTGAATAGACAGAAGATTTATTTTAATCTATCATGGATTTATATATATATTTCAGGACTACTGTATATTTGTTCACTACTTAAGACACTTTTGCACATTTATCACCGCAAAGCACTACACACCATTTTTTGTTTTATTGTCATATCTGCATGCTCGGTATGTAGAGGTGCGGGGATGGGGGTGGGGATAGAGGACTGTGTGGATGCTGGTCAATTAAGGATGAGAATGATAATGGTGACACTGGGCAGGGGAGCCCTATGGTAATGAGCAGGGGTGGCAGCAGGAACAGTATATTAGAGTAACAGGTTGTTGGTGAAGGAGGGTATTGGTCCACATGGACAGTACAGTCTGGCACCTCCCTCACTATGTTCAGTCCCTTCAGTGTCCCCCCCCCACGGCACCCTTTACCTGGCTCTGACGCTCTCTCGGCTCTCCTCAGGATTGGGCTCATCATCCTCCACCGTTACACCTCTGTCTGGGAATGCTGCTACCACCCCGAACCCTCCAGGGACCAAGATACTGATGGCTCTAGTCTCCTCCTCCGAGCTCCGTGCTCCACAAGCCTAACTGCAACAACTCTCATCAGCAACAGCGCCAGCACTGACAGGCTGAGGCGCCCCCAGCCCTGGCCCTCCATGTCCCCTTAAATGTGTGCACCGCGTGGCTCCTAATGAACTCATTATACCCAGGGGTTACTTTCTATTGGCTGGTGACGGGGCGGGGCGATGAGGGGACAGAGACGGAGATTGGTCGGAGGTGGCAACACATAGGTGGCCATGCTTGAGTGTCTTTTAAGCCGCCATAAGATGAATGTGACAAGGGGGAGGAGCTGGGATGACGTCAGCGCAATCAGGATTTAGCTGATCTCTGCATCGATGTAGAATCGATCAAGACTGAATCGCGATGCATCGATGCACCAATTATTTTCAACACCACTAATATATATATATATATAAATATATATATATATATATATATATATATATATATATATCTATATAATATTACATCATCTCCACCCTTCCCCCTGTTTTGAGGGAATTTTTTAACATATTCTATGAAGCTGTTCTTTGGTTTGCAGATTTTACAGGCATCTTCTCCTGAAGAAGTAAGATTAATTTACTGAAACGCGTTGAGCTAAGGGATGTATCCATCATTATGTTTTTGTTTTGACCGTATGGGGTAGTATTCACAAATCAGCTTGCTGTTTTGAAAATGTTCTTATGTAAAAGATTTTCCTCTACTGCTCAATAAATCTTTTATGCAAATGTTGTTCCTCATTCAAAGTCCCATGAAAAATGTTTTTATTTTTTTGTATTTGCAAAGAGGGAATGGAGGCATGCCATTATAAGGCACCAGCACAAATTATTATTTATATGAAGGTGAACATACTTTAACTTTTCAGTAAATCATCTTTTTGATTTCAGACCTTGGAATGATGAATATCAGTCAATACAGTAAATGATGAATTTGGTACATACTGTATAGTACTTGGTTATTACATATACAGTACTGGGTTGATATACTACAACTGAAGTATAAACTATCACCAGCAAATTATTAATTTGCATGATCCACACATCTCAAACCTCCTAATAATAAACACACTATGGAGGTTGATTTACTAAAACTGGAGAGTGCAAAATCTGGTGCAGCTGTGCATGGTAGTGTGGGAGATGGGGAGATATCAAATTCTATGTGTCCTCCATTTTGTATGTCTCTACCCCATTTTGTATGCATTAATGTCTTATAAGCTGTGTGTTTGTGTGTGTATGTGACCTTAGTTACACAAGATATGAAAAGTGCCTACGTACCATGGAAAGTTTCTGCAGTTCGCGATAAGGCTGTGTCAGGTGATTCTAGTCACACGCGAGATATGTCTTATATGGTATTATTCCCCAAGGTGACCTTTTGTCTCCTGAAGCTGTTTAACCAATAAGAACGTAACAAGTGCCCTATACCTATGATTATATGCCTTTATCTTTACTATATAAGCCGCAACGAGCCTATAATAAACTGAGAGCTTGGTTTCACTATACATCTGTCTCCGTCTGTGTTATTTCCAGAAACCAGCCTCCCGGGCCTGCCAGACACAATACGAGCAAAGGAGCCATAGGTGGTCCGGGACTACCATTTGGGACCAGGGGTCCTAAATACTAACAGCTGGGGGCTCGTATGCCGGGATATGAAAGTCATCCCTCGCGGACAACCACGCTCATTCGGTAAGTAGAAAAATCCTTTTCTATACAGCCGATTGTAGTGTGGCTCCGGGGCGGGACACTGACTAAAATCATATCAAAGTGAACCAAGGGGGTTGGTGTGTTCCGGGAACACACGCAACAGACCCATAATTGAAATATTTCAGGGAAATATTTTTAGTCTCAGGGAGACTTAAGAAGTGTTAGAGAAATTGCTCGTTTTGTGTCTGAAAAATCTTTAAGCTTTCCTTCTCTGTCGCATAGAAGTATAAGATAATTTGTATTGTTTGTCTATAATGGTAGGAAAACTTTCTTGATAGCCACTGTACCCGGGAGGTATTGGTCAAGACTCGGAAAGGGTTTTTTTTCTTTTTGTCCTAAAAGGGACACCCGAGTCCAAAAGTATATGGGTTTAATTTATATACATCAGTGGCTTGAAGGAGGGTTTTGAAACCATAAAGGGTTACCATGGTAACAAGTAATTATGTGAATGTGTAAATCATAGAGACATGTCTTATTGAGTGAGAGAATATTGGTATTTGTTTATTGTCTTGTTATGTAAATGGCCAGGAATATTTGGTGAGTAATATTCCTGGAAGTAAATTAAGGTAGAAGAACGGTCTACCTTAAGTTAGAGTATTAAGAATTAATATACATTGTTATGTGAAATGTATTAAAGGTTTTAGCCTAGAAGATATTAAGAGTCAGGTATATCACAGAAAAGAAAGCTTTATAATCTGTACGTATTCTCTGTCAGGGAGAGATATTTGTGATATCCTTGGGAATGGGGAAAAGTCAGTCTAAGAACATCCCCCCACCTGAACCGGGGGGAGACATGCAAAGCGTGTGTCACCCGGGTATCGGGTGGATATACATATACAGACCCGTGGGTCGATAATTTAGCAATCTGGACAGAGATTAATAAAACAGACAAGAGGACAAAAAGGCCGAAAAGTAACCTGAAAGGCAAAGAAGCTCCAGGTCTCCACGCCGTGGAGAAACAGAGATTCTGCTCAAATACAGAAAAATCCCATCTGGGTCATTCGGGATGTCCACCCTCGTATGCCCCTGGTGCCCCCATTGCTAGTCTATATCCTTCACTTGCCACAGCAATCACCTGTAAGCAGAAGTCAAGTGAAACCGTCCTGGAATTTTGGACAAGGTTTAAAAATGTATGGAATCAGGAGGCCGGTTTAAGTGTCACCAAGGAACGGCACAGCCTCATGATTCAGACATTTATCAATAATTTAAAGTCCCAATACATGGTGATTGTGAAACAGCAAGTTTCAGACTGGACAAACAAAGACATGGATGGTTTCCAGAAAGCCTCAACAGAAAAGGATGCGGCGGGATGTTTTGATCTCCCCAGAGAGAAACAGCCCGTTGCTACATATTTTTAGACACCCTATCAGGGACGCTATCAAAGTGGAAGAGGCAAGGGGGGATTCAGGGGCAGAGCAGAGCATTCTCAGAATAGGCCCCCTTTTAATAACCAACAATGATGGTGCCCAGAAGGCGGGGACTCGGCATTTCCCCGTGTGTCTCTCAATTACCAACAACTGCCTATGATTTCACTTTGTGTAGATGGCATGAATCTTCTAGTTCTCGTGGATTGATTAGCAGTTCCATATCACAAGAATTCTGGAATGGAGAGACATTAGAAGCCGAACCTTCAATGGGATCCCCACCAAGACATTTAGAAACCCCCCCCCTTTACCAATTATAGAAGAGTCAGGAGAGTACTCAATCATTTGGCACTGTTTCAGAATAATACCTAGGTGTCCACTTAGTTTGTTAGGGAGTATGAAGTCAGGCATACATTAGACAGACTCTTGGCCGAAGGTACATTTAAAATAGTGTTACCTCACAAGATAACATGGCGCCCCTGTTTTTGTTGTTCTGAATATTCATTTTCCAAGTTAGATATACATAATTGTTTGAAGCTACGACGTTGACCCTGACGTTGGTACATTTCTAGGGAGAGGCGGTTCCCACATTCCTAGGGAGGGGGTCAATTCTTGTGCGGAGCCTGATAGGACTACGTGTTCCAGCTCGTGGGACTATGGGTCTCAGCTTGCCAAACATATGCAATTATCTTTTTATGGGATTTTTGGAGTTTTGCCATTTATACATTTGTGCATAAAGCATAGGAACCTCTGGGAAGAGTAATAATAATGAACAAATACAGTTTTTATCAGGCAAAACATAGTTCGCCGTAGTCGGCAAGATATTTTGAGGTTATTTTTTATAGAATTATAGATAATGAGAAATTACATTTTACAAATGGGTCCCTTGTGTCCCTAAATATAAAAGGGAGCTCTGGTGCAAAATTTTAAGAATTGGCTACTTGCCAAGAAAGGGTTCAAACTTAAATATTTTCATTCCTGTTATAAGTTATGGAATTTATTTTGGGACAGAAAGGGTTACCGCAATTAGTGTGACCATTGGACCCTATTGGCACCGAGCCAAAAGTTTCAAATCAGATTAACTTTTTATCTGATTTCAGTTTTTGGGTGATATTTTAGGGGAGTCCTCTGTTGAGGGAGGGGAACCTCTGGACAGGTTTTTGTTAAATTGGCAGAAGGCCAAAAAGTTTTTTTTAGTAAGATTGGCACAGAGCCAAAAAAAAAAAAAAAAAAAAAAAAAAAATGTTAGTTTTATCTGACTGTAGTATGTAGTATGCAAGTGGTATCTGATGTGCCATCTCTACCGATAGCCATACCATCCGATGCTACCCACTTTACAGTGATTGGTTGAAGTAATCCGTTTTTTTACCGTCCTAGTGGACGAGGAGACACAGCCATCTTTGTTTCTTCTTTTGTTAATCAGTCCAGGTAACTGACCTGGTGTAGAAGTGCCTCAGGGCTAAATAGACAGTTTTAGTTGTCTGCTCTATAGTTCTCCAGACCACGCAAGAGGGGATGGACACCTGCTCATGGGTCAGTCCCGCTACAATATGTGGATAACATATGTAGTCACTCTGTGGAGGCCAGTCAGAGCGAGTGAGTTCATTGAGAAAAGTACATGTATGTGGACACAAAGTGTCAAAGGAAAAATGACAATGGTATCAGGAAAGTGTTGTTTACCTTGGTTTTGTTCTCACAGAGGGGGAAAAGGAGAGTCAGTCACGTGGGTCTTGCCAGCCCACAGTGGGTCTTGCCCGCCCACAAAACCAGGATCATTGATTGCAATGGATCCGACTGCTCCTATTTTATGACAACATTTTGAGACAAGCCACAGGTCCAGAAATGTCACAAGTAATGTTGAATGCGTTTATGTATCTGAAAAATGCTATGGTTGTAGCGTCTGCACTGGGCCTCCCAAATTATGGAAAAATGTTTTGTGTTAATGCAAGGGACAATTGTAAGACCATGACAGGTGTACTTGCCCAGGAGTATGGTGGTGGACTTTGCCCTATAGTTTTTGTCCAAAGATGGTCGCAGTCCAGGTCTAAGGCATGCCTGAGGTGACTCCAAACATAGCATCTTGTGAGATGGTAATAGGGATGGCCACATCTTTTGCCCTAGGTAGGCCCCAGTTTTAAATGGGTACTGGGATTAAGGGGTGTGTTACACAACAACATGATTGTATAGACATAATATATCTAGACAGCCATAGAGGGAGCAGAGGATGTTTTTGTAGATGGTTCCTGGTTGTAGAGCTGAAAGTCAGGCCGAAAGATCACACATTATTAGAGCTACAAACGCATGCTACAGAACAGGTTTAAGGAATTAGGTGATGGTTTAGAAAAAGTTGAGAGTGGCCTTTTTCTAAAAGAGGGGAGATCTTGTATCCCCGCAGCTAGCGCCCCACTGTCTATTGCCTAGTATGATGGAATAGGACACAGGGGGTGGGAAAGAACATATGAAGTATTACTGAAGTTTTTTTTGCATTTACAGGCCTAAATTAGTGAAAGCATATGTTGCTAGGTGCATCACCTGTATTAGGAACAACACAAACAAACACATAAGGCCAAACATGAACATCTAGAATTGGAGGACTGGTGTTATCCTGTTTTGCAAAGGAATCCTGAAACAGGATTGATTTGCAAAGAGGGGAAACCGTGTATACCCCGTAATAGTGCTCCTATTTGCATTGCCCAGAATTCAGGTACAGTGGAAAGGATAAATAGGACAATCAAAGACGAGTTGAGAAAAAGTAAATTGGAATTTTGAATCAAGTGGAACGAAAAAGTTGCTCGCACCTTTCTTTTCTTTTCACAGGTATCAACCCATCACTTGAGGGAAGGAGATGAAGTAGCATCACAAGACCAAGGCTGGATTTCGTTTTGGACCAAAAGACAAAGGTAGTCGCAGTGACCAGAATCGCTGTCCTTGTGGAGAACCAACAAGCCTGGATCCATGCTACTCGAGTGAAATTGGTGAAGGAGGCTCCACCCCCAGAAGCAAGTCCAGAACCAGAAGCAAGAGAGGTACTAACGGGGGCGGACGGCCCTGACCTCGAACAGGATAGTCAAGAAAAGGGGGATTCAGAGGCAGGCGGCCCTGACCCTGTAGAAGAATGACATTCCTGATAGCACCAGATTCTGGAAAACTGTGGTTACTTATAGGACTTGTATCATTTTCAGTCTTCTCTGTAGTATGGGTTACCACTAACTGTATTTATTATCCAGAAGACCTGGTAGGGCTACAGGCCATTTGCAGAGCTTCCAACACCCCAACACAGAGTAATGCACATAACAGACAAAAGAGAGATGAAAGCTCAAAAAGTCTTACAGATAAAATGTCATTGTTGCAATTTAAATATGTATATGCCCAGAAGTCCGGATATGAAAAATGTTGGATATGTAGTAAACTCCATCCTAGCACCGCTAGAATCCCCCTAATAGCGATACCTTTAAACTTCACCCCTTTCCTAAATGGTACACCTCCTGTTGTCCTCACCAATGTCACGAGAACACTCTCAAATGATACCCTCACTTTCCAAATTATTGGTAGGAGTCATTCCCCAGACTGGTGTTTTAGGTTGGGAAACTCCACCAAGGGAGCTGAAGTGTGCCGGCAAACTAAGATTAATTTCTCAATGACCTCGATGGACAGCTCCTTCTGGCACACCTCAGAACCAGCCCTAAACGCCACTCTAATGAACTTTCTTAACTCCAGTTCCACTTCCTCTTCCCCAGTAGGACAGTTGTTGTCAAATTTAGCTTGGTCCAGGTATGATGATCAATTAATGGCACTACTTCACAAATGTCCCCTGGCTTTGGGAAACAGTACTTATATTTGTTGTGGAAAGATTTGTCACCCTTGGATCCCCATTGAACCCCAAGGGTGGTGTTACCTCGCATCCCTAGTTCCCATCATGGGTGTAGTGGGAGACAACGAAGGAGGACATCTCCTCGAAGCTAGTATGTATCCTAGGTACCCCCTCAAACACCGCAATAAAAGGGAATTATTCCTTGAGAAGGATATGGTATGGGCCTGGTTCCCCTCATGGACCGGATGGGGAATAGACATGATGAAAAGGTTGAATAATTACTCTAAAATTCTCGATGACATCCTAGATAAGAACTCAGGGGACATTACCAAATTAAATATAGAAGTGAGGGCAATTAAGAAACAACTTGAGCTCCATGACCTAGCCATAGAAAGCATGAGTGCTGCTCTTACTGGGTTATGTGAAGTTACGGAGGATTATGAATGTTGCACATGGATACACAATACATCTGTTGAGATACCCGATTATTATGATATTATTGCACAGCACCGGAAAGAAGTAGACAAGTTGCAACAGGAAGCTAGGAATATTGCTAAGACATGGAGTCCTTTTGGTAGTGGGAATTTTGAATTTGGAGGAATATCCTCATGGTTGAAAAATATCGCTATGACTGTTGTAATGGTTTTGCTTTTTTTATTATTCCTATATGCATGCTTCAAACTCGTAATGTGTATTATTGCTAGAGTTTCCCGACCAAAGGTGAAAAATGTCTCTATGCTATCCCACCAAGTCCCAGGCTACCAGACCTCCTCGACTAATAACCCTAAAGAATATACTGAGTACATTAAGAGGTATAAACAGAAAGAAAAAAAGAACCTTATTGTTTAAAGGATGATATATGATCTGGTCTTTCAAGCAGCAGGGATATAGAAAATTAATCTGCCAATCGTGGTACTATATTCCTAGGAGGTTTAGGACTCCTGATAATATCCCTAAGAATTATATATTCCAATGATATACAGGGTGACAAGGGAAAATCAATTAAGGGGTTAATGATTTTAAGAGGGGATTGTGGGAGATGGGGAGATATCAAATTCTATGTGTCCTCCATTTTGTATGTCTCTACCCCATTTTGTATGCATTAATGTCTTATAAGCTGTGTGTTTGTGTGTGTATGTGACCTTAGTTACACAAGATATGAAAAGTGCCTACGTACCATGGAAAGTTTCTGCAGTTCGCGATAAGGCTGTGTCAGGTGATTCT
>NW_028119239.1:0-25034 GCF_965119305.1 Pelophylax lessonae | reverse complement strand
CCCCCCCCATGTCCTCCTCCTTCCTCTTCCTTGAACCTCCTCCTTCTTTCTCTTCCCAAATCCTTCTTATTTTTCCCCAGTCCTCCCCTTTCCTCAATCCCCCCTCTTCCTCAATCCCCCTCTTCCTCAATCCTCCTCTTCATCAATCCCCCTCTTCCTAATCCCCCCTCTTCCTCAATCCTCCTCCCCCTTAAATCTCTTTCCTCAATCCTCCTCCTCCTTCCTCCCAAATCCTTCTTCTTATTTTTCCCCAGTCTTCCTCCTTCTTCGCTTTCTGTCTCTTCCTCAATACCCTTTCTTTCTATTCCTAAATCCTTCTCCTCCTTGCTCTTCCAAAATTCTTCTTCTTTATTTATCCCCCAGTCCTCTTCCTCAAACGTTCTCCTTCCTCAGTCCTCCTCTGTCCGCTTCCTCAATCCTCCTTCCTCAGTCCTCCTCTGTCCGCTTCCTCAATCCTCCTCCTTCCTCAGTCCTCCTCTGTCCGCTTCCTCAATCCTCCTTCCTCAGTCCTCCTCTGTCCGCTTCCTCAATCCTCCTCCTTCCTCAGTCCTCCTCTGTCCGCTTCCTCAATCCTCCTCCTCCTTCCTCAGTCCTCCTCTGTCCGCTTCCTCAGTCCTCCTCTGTCCGCTTCCTCAGTCCTCCTCTGTCCGCTTCCTCAATCCTCCTCCTCCTTCCTCAGTCCTCCTCTGTCCGCTTCCTCAATCCTCCTCCCTCAGTCCTCCTCTGTCCGCTTCCTCAATCCTCCTCCTTCCTCAGTCCTCCTCTGTCCGCTTCCTCAATCCTCCTCCCTCAGTCCTCCTCTGTCCGCTTCCTCAGTCCTCCTCTGTCCGCTTCCTCAATCCTCCTCCTCCCTCAGTCCTCCTCTGTCCGCTTCCTCAATCCTCCTCCTCCCTCAGTCCTCCTCTGTCCGCTTCCTCAATCCTCCTCCTTCCTCAGTCCTCCTCTGTCCGCTTCCTCAATCCTCCTCCTTCCTCAGTCCTCCTCTGTCCGCTTCCTCAATCCTCCTCCTTCCTCAGTCCTCCTCTGTCCGCTTCCTCAATCCTCCTCCTCCTTCCTCAGTCCTCCTCTGTCCGCTTCCTTAATCCTCCTCCCTCAGTCCTCCTCTGTCCGCTTCCTCAATCCTCCTCCTTCCTCAGTCCTCCTCTGTCCGCTTCCTCAATCCTCCTCCCTCAGTCCTCCTCTGTCCGCTTCCTCAATCCTCCCTCAGTCCTCCTCTGTCCGCTTCCTCAATCCTCCTCCTCCCTCAGTCCTCCTCTGTCCGCTTCCTCAATCCTCCTCCTCCCTCAGTCCTCCTCTGTCCGCTTCCTCAATCCTCCTCCTTCCTCAGTCCTCCTCTGTCCGCTTCCTCAATCCTCCTCCTTCCTCAGTCCTCCTCTGTCCGCTTCCTCAATCCTCCTTCCTCAGTCCTCCTCTGTCCGCTTCCTCAATCCTCCTCCTTCCTCAGTCCTCCTCTGTCCGCTTCCTCAATCCTCCTCCTTCCTCGTCCTCAGTCCTCCTCCCCTCTTGCCCACAATCCATCGATCTGACAATAATCCCCTCCTATCATTCAGTCAGAGCTGACAGACCTGGTGCAGTCATATAATAACGATGTCATCAACGCCTCCTGCGCTCTGATCTGTAATTGGGCGGAGAAGATTCTGAAGCGATCGTTCAACAACGTGGTGGAAGTCGCCCAATTCCTCATCCAGCAGCACATCATTAACCCCCGCAGCGCCAACGCCGAGCTCGTCCTCTCCATGGTCCTGTCAGGTGAGGATACACTCCGCAGCGCCCTCTCTTCCCTCCTCACTCATTCCTCGCTCTTTACTCCTCTCTCTTTGTTTCTCCTATTTGGAGCAGAAAACTCTCAGAGCAGCGCGCAGAAACTACAGAAGCAGCCGGCAGACGTCCCCGGGACAAAGAGACCCCCATCCCCCGATAACAGCGCAGCCGACAATAAGGTGAGTACTGGGGGGGGGGGGGGGATATATAAAGCCCAAATATATGTGGATTGTTTTACCTACCAAAGTATTGTATTGTCATTCTGTTTGGACAGTCCTGTGATGTGCAGCCCACAGTGAGGTTGGTGGCTCCACCATTTCCTGCATTTGGTTTACAGCTTCCTGTTAGGGCCTTCTGCTCACCTGGCAATAAACAGACATGTCATTGGTCCATTCATTGTGGGTGGAGCCCTGACACAGGAAGCTGTAAAGTTGAGTCAGGAAGCAGCCGGATCACCTTGTGGTGGTGTGTGAGCTGCAAGACTGGCCGAACACTTCTTCCTCCTTCCTCTTCCTCAATCCTCCTCCTTCCTCTTCCTCAATCCTCCTCTCCTCTCATCTCGTCCCCCAATCCTCCTCTCATCTCGTCCCTCAATCCTCCTCCTTCCTCTTCCTCAATCCCCCTCCTTCCTCTTCTTCAACCCCCTCCTTCCTCAATCCCCTTCCTTCCTTTTTCCTAAATCCTTCTACTTCCTCTTCCTCAATCCCCTTCCTTCCTTTTCCTCAATCCTCCTCCTTCCTCTTCCTCCTCTCATCTCGTCCCTCAATCCTCCTCCTTCCTCTTCCTCAATCCTCTTCTCATCTCCTCCCCTCAATCCTCCTCCTTCCTCTTCCTCAATTCTCTTCTCATCTCGTCCCTCAATCCTCCTCCTTCCTCTTCCTCAATCCTCCTCTCATCTCCTCCCTCAATCCTCCTCTCATCTCCTCCCTCAATCCTCCTCTCATCTCGTCCCTCAATCCTCTTCTCATCTCGTCCCTCAATCCTCCTCTCATCTCGTCCCTCAATTCTCCTCTCATCTCCTCTCATCTCCTCCCTCAATCCTCCTCTCATCTCCTCCCTCAATCCTCCTCTCATCTCGTCCCTCAATCCTCCTCTCATCTCGTCCCTCAATCCTCCTCTCATCTCGTCCCTCAATCCTCCTCTCATCTCGTCCCTCAATTCTTCTCCCTCAATCCTCCTCTCATCTCCTCCCTCAATCCTCCTCTCATCTCCTCCCTCAATCCTCCTCTCATCTCCTCCCTCAATCCTCCTCTCATCTCCTCCCTCAATCCTCCTCTCATCTCGTCCCTTAATCCTCCTCTCATCTCGTCCCTCAATCCTCCTCTCATCTCGTCCCTCAATTCTCCTCTCATCTCCTCCCTCAATCCTCCTCTCATCTCGTCCCTCAATTCTCCTCTCATCTCGTCCCTCAATTCTCCTCTCATCTCGTCCCTCAATTCTCCTCTCATCTCGTCCCTCAATTCTCCTCTCATCTCCTCCCTCAATTCTCCTCTCATCTCCTCCCTCAATTCTCCTCTCATCTCCTCCCTCAATTCTCCTCTCATCTCCTCCCTCAATTCTCCTCTCATCTCCTCCCTCAATCCTCCTCTCATCTCCTCCCTCAATCCTCCTCTCATCTCGTCCCTTAATCCTCCTCTCATCTCGTCCCTCAATCCTCTTCTCATCTCCTCCCTCAATCCGCCTCTCATCTCGTCCCTCAATCCTCCTCTCATCTCCTCCCTCATATCTTCTCCCTCAATCCTCCTCTCATCTCCTCCCTCTCATCTCATCTCCTCCCTCAATTCTCCTCTCATCTCCTCCCTCAATCCTCCTCTCATCTCCTCCCTCAATCCTCCTCTCATCTCCTCCCTCAATCCTCCTCTCATCTCCTCCCTCAATCCTCCTCTCATCTCCTCCCTCAATCCTCCTCTCATCTCCTCCCTCAATTCTCCTCTCATCTCGTCCCTCAATTCTCCTCTCATCTCGTCCCTCAATTCTCCTCTCATCTCGTCCCTCAATTCTCCTCTCATCTCGTCCCTCAATTCTCCTCTCATCTCGTCCCTCAATTCTCCTCTCATCTCGTCCCTCAATTCTCCTCTCATCTCCTCCCTCAATTCTCCTCTCATCTCCTCCCTCAATTCTCCTCTCATCTCCTCCCTCAATCCTCCTCTCATCTCCTCCCTCAATCCTCCTCTCATCTCGTCCCTTAATCCTCCTCTCATCTCGTCCCTCAATCCGCCTCTCATCTCGTCCCTCAATCCTCTTCTCATCTCGTCCCTCAATTCTTCTCTCATCTCGTCCCTCAATCCTCTTCTCATCTCGTCCCTCAATTCTCCTCTCATCTCCTCCCTCAATCCTCCTCTCATCTCGTCCCTCAATTCTCCTCTCATCTCCTCCCTCAATCCTCCTCTCATCTCCTCCCTCAATCCTCCTCTCATCTCCTCCCTCAATCCTCCTCTCATCTCCTCCCTCAATCCTCCTCTCATCTCCTCCCTCAATCCTCCTCTCATCTCCTCCCTCAATCCTCCTCTCATCTCCTCCCTCAATCCTCCTCTCATCTCCTCCCTCAATCCTCCTCTCATCTCCTCCCTCAATCCTCCTCTCATCTCCTCCCTCAATCCTCCTCTCATCTCGTCCCTCAATCCTCCTCTCATCTCCTCCCTCAATCCTCCTCTCATCTCCTCCCTCAATCCTCCTCTCATCTCCTCCCTCAATCCTCCTCCTTCGTCCCTCAATCCTCCTCTCATCTCGTCCCTTAATCCCTCTCCTTCCTCTTCCTCAATCTTCTTATCTCTTCTCTAATCCCCCTCCTTCCTCTTTCTCAATCCTCCTCCTTCCTCTTTCTCAGTTCTTCTCTTGTTGCCTCCTCCTTCTTCTTTCTCAATCCTCCTCCTTCTTCTTTCGCAATCCTCCTCCTTCCTCTTCCTCAGTTCTCCTCTTATCCCTTCCTCTTCCCCAGACCTCCGCCTTCTTCATTTTCCCTAGTCGTCCTTCTATCTCTTCCCCAGTCTACCTCCTCCTCCTTCCTCTTCCTCAGTCAGCCTCCTCTTCCTTCCTCTTCCTCAGTCCTGCTTCTATCTCTTCCCTTGTCGACCTCCTCCTCCTTCCTCTTCCTCAGTCTTCTTCTTACGGATTTATAGTAAACACAACCTCCCTTTTTATTTTTAGAACAAGAAGACGCCCCCAATTACGCACCCAGTCAGCCCCCCACAGGTGAAGAAGCGGCCCCCCGAGCCACAGAAGGCAGCCAGCAGCCCCCAGGTGGACGCCTTGGTCGCAAAGCTTCCGGTCCTCCGGCCCCGCCTCCCTACAGAAGACAAGTTCATCAGTTCCAGCTCGCCGGTCCGATTCCCCCCTCCCGTCCTGGCTTCCAATCTCATCCCCGGGCACCTGAAGGTGTCACCTTTGCCGTTCGCCGCTGTCCCGCCGGGAGTGCCGCTGGCGGTCACCGCAGGGGTGAACGGGACAGGGTTGGTCCCTCAGCCAGTGGCTCAGCCCGTCATCAGCATGATCCTTCCTGACATGGTCAACCTGGAGCCGCACGCCCTGCCGAAAGCCAACCAGAACGGCTTAAAAGAGCTGGCAGGTGGCTCCGCCCCCGAGAACAAAGCAGCCAAGCGGCTTGCGGCCTCTGGGGAGGAGGGGCAGTCAAAAAGGAAGCGGGGTCGTCCGAGAAAGGTGGAAACTCAACCTAATCCTGGCAAAGGGTCCTCGGCGTCTACGGCACAGCCTGGGAGGATGGTAACGGAAAATCCCGGCACAACGCAAATTAGAGACAATGCCCAGGACCCCCTCGCCTCCTCGGGCCGGCCGGGCGCTGTCACACAAGGAGACGACACCGCGGCGCCGCTGACAACCGAAGAAGGGATTCCGCATAGTCAGCTGGAGGTGCCGCAGCTCACGCCCCTTTCTCCCTGCCTGCCCGAGACAACCCAGCTCGCCCCCGAGGCCAGGAGGGCGGACGTTGTGCCCAACCAGGTCAGCGTCATCCAAGATGGCCGACAGAGCCTGGTGCAGTGGAGCGTACGGACTGCAGAGCAGAGGAGTAGTAGGGAGGAAGGGTTCGCGCCGGCCGAATTGGAATGGGACCGGATCCAAGTAGACTGACGGACTCCTCCACCCCCGCTGCATGCCGGTCCTTGTATCCCTGAGCAGGAACAGTTTCGCCCTTCCCCCCCCTCCTCACCACCCCCTGGCCAACCCGGGAGGACCCTGCGTCCAGGAAGGGACACAGACATCTGCCAATCCGCCAGGGGATTGGACGCAGGAAAAGAGCCATAGCCCCGCCCCACCCCCCGTTTATGACATATTGATAGGTCTTCAGATGACATCATCATTTCTACCAGCGGAGCGTAATGGACTCGGCAACACCCCCAGCGTATGCCCCTCCCCCCTCCTCATTGTATCATATGTCACACTTCGATAAAAGGAACATTTCTTACAAAGCTGGTGTGGGTGGAGTCTTTCTTGTGGCCCCTCCTGGGAAACCGCATCAGATTATTATTGCTCTCTGTGTCCTCCTTTCCTGGTGACACCCCCCTTCTTTTTTTTTTTTTTTTTGAGCTGGTGTCACTGGAACAGGAAGTGGGGGGACATCTCCCCAGTGGGGACATGGACAGCAATATTGAAAAACTTGTCAGAGGTTCTGACTCTTGTCCTATCCAAAAATGTAAAAAAGGGGTTGGGCCCCAGCATGGGTCAGTTGGGAGGAGCTCCAGCATGGGTCAGGGGGGTGGGGCCCCTGCATGGGTCAGTGAGATAGGACTCCAGCCTGGGCCAGTGGGGTGGAGCTCCAGCATGGGTCAGGGGGGTGGGGCCTCAGCATGGGTCAGTGAGATAGGACTCCAGCCTGGGCCAGTGGGGTGGAGCTCCAGCATGGGTCAGGGGGATGGGGCCTCAGCATTGGTCAGTGAGATAGGACTCCAGCCTGGGCCAGTGGGGCAGGACTCCAGCCTGGGTCAGTGGGGCGGGGTTCCAGCCTGGGCCAGTGGGGCGGGGCTCCAGCCTGGGCCAGTGGGGCGGGGCTCCAACCTGGGCCAGTGGGGCGGGGCTCCAACCTGGGCCAGTGGGGCGGGGCTCCAGCCTGGGCCAGTGGGGCGGGGCTCCAGCGTGGGGTGGGGTGGAGCTCCCACATGGGTCAGGAGGACGGATCTCAGGATGGGTCAATGAGGTGGAGCTCCAGCATGGGTCAGAGGGGTCTGGCTTCAGCATCGGACAGTGGGGTGGAGCTTCACCAGCACTTTAGAAAGAGGGTTAATGGGAGGACAATATGGGGTCCCCAGGACTGAGGAGTGCTGGGAGAACAACCTAGGGTCCTTCTTGAACTTACAGGGTGCTGGCAAATAAAAAATGTGGTGTCCTATAGGGCGGAGGGGGGATAGTACAGTACAGAGTCCCCCAGGACTGAGGAGAGCAATGAGAATAGTATGGGGTCCCTCAACGACTAAAGGGTTTATACAGGACAATATGTGGTTCTTTCAGGACTGAGGGGAGCTAGGAGGACAATATGGTGTCTCTCCAGGACTGAAGGCATCGGGGAGTGTATATGGGGTGCCTCCAGGACTGAAAGGAGCAATGAGGATAGCATAGGGTTCCTCAATGACTGAGGATTGATAGGAGGATAGTGTGAGGTCCCCCAGGAGAAGAGTGGTGCAGTGAGGACAGTATGGTGTCCCTCCAGGACTGAGGATTAATGGGAGAACAGTATGGGGTTCTTTCAGGACAGAGGGGGTGTAGTGAGGACAGTATGGGGTCGCTCCAGGATTTAGGATTAATAGAACAGTATGGGGTTCCCCCAGGACTGAGGATTAATGGGAGGACAGTATGGGGTTCCCCCAGGGCAGAGGGGTGCAGTGAAGACAGTATAGGGTTTCCCAGGACAGTATGGGGGTCCCCCAGGACAGAGGGGTGCAGTGAGGACAGTATGGGGTTTCCCAGGACAGTATAGGGGTCCCCCAGGACAGAGGGGTGCAGTGAGGACAGTATGAGCCCAGGACTGAGGATTGATGGGAGGACAGTATGGGGTCCCTCAGGACAGAGGGGTGCAGTGGGGACAATATGGGGGTCCCCTAGGACAGAGGGGTGCAGTGAGGACAGTATGGGGTCCCCTAGGACAGAGGGGTGTAGTGAGGACAGTATGGGGTCCCCCAGGTCATAGGGGTGCAGTAAAGACAGTATGGGGGTCCCCAGGACAGAGGGGTGCAGTGAGGACAGTATGGGGGTCCTCAGAACAGAGGGGTGCAGTGAGGACAGTATGGGGTGTTTTACGACAGAGGGGTGCAGTGGGGACAGTATGGGGTCCCCCAGGACAGAGGGTGCAGTGAGGATAGTATGGGCCCAGGACTGAGGATTGATGGGAGGACAGTATGGGGTCCCCCAGGACAGAGGGGTGCAGTGGGGACAGTATAGGGGTCCCCCAAGACAGAGGGGTGCAGTGTGGACAGTATGGGGTCCCCCAGGCTATAGGGGTGCAGTGAGAATAGTATGGGGTCTTCCAGGGCAGAAGGGTGCGAGGACAGTAGGGGGTTCCCCCAGGACAGAGGGTGCAGTGAGAATAGTATGGGGTCCCCCAGGGCAGAAGGGTGCAGTGAGGACAGTATGGGGTCCCCCAGGACAGAGGGTGCAGTAAAGACAGTATGGGGGTCCCCAGCACAGAGGGGTGCAGTAAGGACAGTATGGGGTCCCCTGGGACAGAGGGGTGCAGCAGTGTGGACAGTATGGGGTCCCTCCAGGATTGATGGGGACCCCAATAAAATCCTGGAAGTCATAACTGGGTGTCCAAGGAGAAAAGTGCCAAACGGCCGACCTATAAAGTCCACATTTCATTCCTTCAGACTCCGAGATCATAAAAGTCTGACAGGTTTCAGGGGTTTGGGGGACTTCCTCAGGACTGCTACTGCTGAACAAAGGTGCCGGGTAATCTGTAGCCAATAATCAGATGATTTACCCCCCACAGGACCCCTATATACTTCCAGTCTGGTCCATACTATCAGTCCAGTACACACCAAGCCCTGAGGAATGGGGGAGGGGCCTTTGAACCCCCCATGAACAGTATTGCCTTTTTATGATACAGAAGTCTAAGTAAAACCTGAGCGAGGCTCCGCCCCATCACCGCTCACTGAGAACAGTCCGGTTGGTTGGAGTTGGTCTTTATGGGGGGGGGGGGGGGGGAGGGGCCATTGTTCGGTCACTTTAAATGACGGGTTCCCTGTAAACCTCTCTGGAGAGGAATGTGGGGGAGGGGGAGGAAGGGCGGACATTGGTGACGCATTGCAGGAGCTCCGGGACCCTCGTCCTTCCTTCTCTGACCCGGAGCCAAGAACAACCAATGGTGGCTCTCAACTTCCCATCCTGACAGGGTCCCCCCCCCCCCCACATGAGCAGGCAGTGTGTGGGGGGATCACCTCCCCCCCCCCCCTATAGCAAGTTTTCCAATATTCCCTGTATGGGGGTGCACTGTATTGGGGGGCACTCTAAAGGGGGGACAATAAAATAGGGGATGCACTTTATGGGGGGGGGGGTGGGAATCAATATGGGGGATGCACTGCATGGGGGGACATTATATGGGGGTGCACTGTATGGGGGGGACATTATATAGGGGGTGCACTGTATGGAGGGGACATTATATGGGGGGACATTATATAGGGGATGTACTGTATGGAGGGGACATTATATGGGGGTACACTGCATGGGGGGACATATAGGGGATGTACTGTATGGGGGGACATTATATGGGGGTACACTGCATGGGGACATTATATAGGGGATGTACTGTATGGGGGGACATTATATGGGGGATGCACTGTATGGGGGACATTATATGGGGATGCACTGTATGGGGGGACATTATATAGGGGATGCACTGTATGGGGGGACATTATATGGGGGTGCACTGTATGGGGGGGACATTATATGGGGGACGCACTGTATGGGGGGACATTATATGGGGACGCACTGTATGGGGGGACATTATATGGGGGTGCACTGTATGGGGGGGGGGACATTATATGGGGGACGCACTGTATGGGGGGGACATTATATGGGGGATGCACTGCATGGGGGGGACATTATATGGGGATGCACTGATGGGGGGGACATTATATGGGGGATGCACTGTATGGGGGGGACATTATATGGGGGATGCACTGCATGGGGGGACATTATATGGGGGATGCACTGTATGGGGGGGGGACATTATATGGGGGTGCACTGTATGGGGGGGACATTATATGGGGGATGCACTGTATGGGGGGACATTATATGGGGGATGCACTGTATGGGGAGGGGACATTATATGGGGGGATGCACTGTATGGGGAGGGGACATTATATGGGGGTGCACTGTATGGGGGGGGACATTATATGGGGGATGCACTGTATGGGGGGGACATTATATGGGGATGCACTGTATGGGGGGGATTCACTGTATGGGGGGGGACATTATATGGGGATGCACTGTATGGGGGGGCATTATATGGGGGATGCACTGTATGGGGAGGGGACATTATATGGGGGATGCACTGTATGGGGGGGGCATTATATGGGGGATGCACTGTATGGGGAGGGGACATTATATGGGGGATGCACTGTATGGGGGGGACATTATATGGGGATGCACTGTATGGGGGGGACATTATATGGGGGATTCACTGTATGGGGGGGACATTATATGGGAATGCACTGTATGGGGAGGGGACATTATATGGGGGATGCACTGTATGGGGGGGACATTATATGGGGGATTCACTGTATGGGGGGGACATTATATGGGGATGCACTGTATGGGGGGGCATTATATGGGGGATGCACTGTATGGGGAGGGGACATTATATGGGGGATGCACTGTATGGGGGGACATTATATGGGGGTGCACTGTATGGGGGGGACATTATATGGGGGATGCACTGTATGGGGAGGGGACATTATATGGGGATGCACTGTATGGGGGGCCATTATATGGGGGATGCACTGCATGGGGGGACATTATATGGGGATGCACTGTATGGGGGGACATTATATGGGGGATGCACTGTATGGGGGGACATTATATGGGGGATGCACTGTATGGGGAGGACATTATATGGGGGATGCACTGTATGGGGGGACATTATATGGGGGATGCACTGTATGGGGGGACATTATATGGGGGTGCACTGTATGGGGGGGACATTATATGGGGGATGCACTGTATGGGGGGACATTATATGGGGGATGCACTGTATGGGGAGGGGACATTATATGGGGGATGCACTGTATGGGGAGGGGACATTATATGGGGGTGCACTGTATGGGGAGGGGACATTATATGGGGGATGCACTGTATGGAGGGGACATTATATGGGGGATGCACTGTATGGGGGGACATTATATGGGGGATGCACTGTATGGGGGGACATTATATGGGGATGCACTGTATGGGGAGGGGACATTATATGGGGATGCACTGTATGGGGGGGAAATTATATGGGGGATGCACTGTATGGGGGGACATTATATGGGGACGCACTGTATGGGGGGGACATTATATGGAGGATGCACTGTATGGGGGGGGCATTATATGGGGGATGCACTGTATGGGGGGGACATTATATGGGGGATGCACTGTATGGGGGGACATTATATGGGGGATGCACTGTATGGGGGGGACATTATATGGGGGTGCACGGTATGGGTGGACATTATATGGGGGATGCACTGTATGGGGAGGACATTATATGGGGGATGCACTGTATGGGGGGGACATTATATGGGGGATGCACTGTATGGGGGGACATTATATGGGGGATGCACTGTATGGGGGGGGACATTATATGGGGGATGCACTGTATGGGGAGGACATTATATGGGGGTGCACGGTATGGGTGGACATTATATGGGGGATGCACTGTATGGGGGGGACATTATATGGGGGATGCACTGTATGGGGGGACATTATATGGGGGATGCACTGTATGGGGAGGACATTATATGGGGGATGCACTGTATGGGGGGGGACATTATATGGGGATGCACTGTATGGGGGGGGGACATTATATGGGGGTGCACTGTATGGGGGGACATTATATGGGGGATGCACTGTATGGGGAGGACATTATATGGGGGATGCACTGTATGGAGAGGACATTATATGGGGATGCACTGTATGGGGGGGACATTATATGGGGATGCACTGTATGGGGGGGACATTATATGGAGGATGCACTGTATGGGGGGGACATTATATGGGGATGCACTGTATGGGGGGGACATTATATGGGGATGCACTGTATGGGGGGGACATTATATGGGGATGCACTGTATGGGGGGGACATTATATGGGGATGCACTGTATGGGGGGACATTATATGGGGGATGCACTGTATGGAGAGGACATTATATGGGGATGCACTGTATGGGGGGGACATTATATGGGGATGCACTGTATGGGGGGGACATTATATGGGGGATGCACTGTATGGGGGGACATTATATGGGGGATGCACTGTATGGGGGGGACATTATATGGGGGATGCACTGTATGGGGGGACATTATATGGGGGATGCACTGCATGGGGGGACATTATATGGGGATGCACTGTATGGGGAGGACATTATATGGGGGGTGCACTGTATGGGGAGGACATTATATGGGGGATGCACTGTATGGGGGGGACATTATATGGGGGATGCACTGTATGGGGGGACATTATATGGGGGATGCACTGTATGGGGAGGACATTATATGGGGGATGCACTGCATGGGGGGACATTATATGGGGGATGCACTGTATGGGGGGGACATTATATGGGGGATGCACTGTATGGGGGGGACATTATATGGGGGATGCACTGTATGGGGGGACATTATATGGGGGATGCACTGTATGGGGAGGACATTATATGGGGGATGCACTGCATGGGGGGACATTATATGGGGATGCACTGCATGGGGAGGACATTATATGGGGATGCACTGTATGGGGGGACATTATATGGGGGATGCACTGTATGGGGGGACATTATATGGGGGATGCACTGTATGGGGAGGGGACATTATATGGGGGGATGCACTGTATGGGGAGGGGACATTATATGGGGGGATGCACTGTATGGGGAGGGGACATTATATGGGGGTGCACTGTATGGGGGGGACATTATATGGGGGATGCACTGTATGGGGGGGACATTATATGGGGATGCACTGTATGGGGGGGATTCACTGTATGGGGGGGGGGCATTATATGGGGATGCACTGTATGGGGGGGCATTATATGGGGGATGCACTGTATGGGGAGGGGACATTATATGGGGGATGCACTGTATGGGGGGGGCATTATATGGGGGATGCACTGTATGGGGAGGGGACATTATATGGGGGATGCACTGTATGGGGGGGACATTATATGGGGATGCACTGTATGGGGGGGACATTATATGGGGGATTCACTGTATGGGGGGGACATTATATGGGAATGCACTGTATGGGGAGGGGACATTATATGGGGGATGCACTGTATGGGGGGGACATTATATGGGGGATTCACTGTATGGGGGGGACATTATATGGGGATGCACTGTATGGGGGGGGGCATTATATGGGGGATGCACTGTATGGGGGGGCATTATATGGGGGATGCACTGTATGGGGGGACATTATATGGGGGTGCACTGTATGGGGGGGACATTATATGGGGGATGCACTGTATGGGGAGGGGACATTATATGGGGATGCACTGTATGGGGGGACATTATATGGGGGATGCACTGTATGGGGGGACATTATATGGGGATGCACTGTATGGGGGGACATTATATGGGGGATGCACTGTATGGGGGGACATTATATGGGGGATGCACTGTATGGGGAGGACATTATATGGGGATGCACTGTATGGGGGGGACATTATATGGGGGTGCACTGTATGGGGAGGACATTATATGGGGATGCACTGTATGGGGGGGACATTATATGGGGGATGCACTGTATGGGGAGGACATTATATGGGGGATGCACTGTATGGAGGGGACATTATATGGGGGATGCACTGTATGGGGGGACATTATATGGGGGATGCACTGTATGGGGGGACATTATATGGGGGTGCACTGTATGGGGGGGACATTATATGGGGGATGCACTGTATGGGGGGACATTATATGGGGGGACATTATATGGGGGATGCACTGTATGGGGAGGACATTATATGGGGATGCACTGTATGGGGGGGACATTATATGGGGGATGCACTGTATGGGGGGACATTATATGGGGATGCACTGTATGGGGGGGGGGACATTATATGGGGGATGCACTGTATGGGGGGACATTATATGGGGATGCACTTTATGGGGGGACATTATATGGGGGATGCACTGTATGGGGGGGACATTATATGGAGGATGCACTGTATGGGGGGACATTATATGGGGGATGCACTGCATGGGGGGACATTATATGGGGATGCACTGTATGGGTGGACATTATATGGGGGATGCACTGTATGGGGGGGACATTATATGGGGGATGCACTGCATGGGGGGACATTATATGGGGATGCACTGTATGGGGAGGACATTATATGGGGATGCACTGTATGGGGAGGACATTATATGGGGGATGCACTGTATGGGGGGACATTATATGGGGGATGCACTGTATGGGGGGGACATTATATGGGGGATGCACTGTATGGGGGGACATTATATGGGGGATGCACTGCATGGGGGGACATTATATGGGGATGCACTGTATGGGGAGGACATTATATGGGGGGTGCACTGTATGGGGAGGAAATTATATGGGGGATGCACTGTATGGGGGGGACATTATATGGGGGATGCACTGTATGGGGGGGACATTATATGGGGGATGCACTGTATGGGGAGGACATTATATGGGGGATGCACTGCATGGGGGGACATTATATGGGGGATGCACTGTATGGGGGGGACATTATATGGGGGATGCACTGTATGGGGGGGACATTATATGGGGGATGCACTGTATGGGGAGGACATTATATGGGGGATGCACTGCATGGGGGGACATTATATGGGGATGCACTGTATGGGGGGACATTATATGGGGGATGCACTGTATGGGGGGACATTATATGGGGGATGCACTGTATGGGGAGGGGACATTATATGGGGGGATGCACTGTATGGGGAGGGGACATTATATGGGGGTGCACTGTATGGGGGGGACATTATATGGGGGATGCACTGTATGGGGGGGACATTATATGGGGATGCACTGTATGGGGGGGATTCACTGTATGGGGGGGGACATTATATGGGGATGCACTGTATGGGGGGGGGCATTATATGGGGGATGCACTGTATGGGGAGGGGACATTATATGGGGGATGCACTGTATGGGGGGGGCATTATATGGGGGATGCACTGTATGGGGAGGGGACATTATATGGGGGATGCACTGTATGGGGGGGACATTATATGGGGATGCACTGTATGGGGGGGACATTATATGGGGGATTCACTGTATGGGGGGGGGACATTATATGGGAATGCACTGTATGGGGAGGGGACATTATATGGGGGATGCACTGTATGGGGGGGACATTATATGGGGGATTCACTGTATGGGGTTGACATTATATGGGGATGCACTGTATGGGGGGGCATTATATGGGGGATGCACTGTATGGGGAGGGGACATTATATGGGGGATGCACTGTATGGGGGGGGCATTATATGGGGGATGCACTGTATGGGGGGACATTATATGGGGGTGCACTGTATGGGGGGGGACATTATATGGGGGATGCACTGTATGGGGAGGGGACATTATATGGGGATGCAATGTATGGGGGGCCATTATATGGGGGATGCACTGCATGGGGGGACATTATATGGGGATGCACTGTATGGGGGGACATTATATGGGGGATGCACTGTATGGAGGGGACATTATATGGGGGATGCACTGTATGGGGGGACATTATATGGGGGATGCACTGTATGGGGGGACATTATATGGGGGATGCACTGTATGGAGGGGACATTATATGGGGGATGCACTGTATGGGGGGGACATTATATGGGGGATGCACTGTATGGGGAGGACATTATATGGGGGATGCACTGTATGGAGGGGACATTATATGGGGGATGCACTGTATGGGGGGACATTATATGGGGGATGCACTGTATGGGGGGACATTATATGGGGGTGCACTGTATGGGGGGGACATTATATGGGGGATGCACTGTATGGGGGGACATTATATGGGGGATGCACTGTATGGGGAGGGGACATTATATGGGGGATGCACTGTATGGGGAGGGGACATTATATGGGGGTGCACTGTATGGGGGGGACATTATATGGGGATGCACTGTAGGGGGGGACATTATATGGGGGATGCACTGTATGGGGGGGACATTATATGGGGATGCACTGTATGGGGGGGACATTATATGGGGACGCACTGTATGGGGAGGACATTATATGGGGGATGCACTGTATGGGGGGGGGACATTATATGGGGGATGCACTGTATGGGGAGGGGACATTATATGGGGGATGCACTGTATGGGGGGACATTATATGGGGGATGCACTGTATGGGGGGACATTATATGGGGGATGCACTGTATGGGGAGGGGACATTATATGGGGATGCACTGTATGGGGGGGAAATTATATGGGGGATGCACTGTATGGGGAGGGGACATTATATGGGGGATGCACTGTATGGGGGGACATTATATGGGGGATGCACTGTATGGGGGGACATTATATGGGGATGCACTGTATGGGGAGGGGACATTATATGGGGGATGCACTGTATGGGGGGACATTATATGGGGGATGCACTGTATGGGGGGACATTATATGGGGATGCACTGTATGGGGAGGGGACATTATATGGGGATGCACTGTATGGGGGGGAAATTATATGGGGGATGCACTGTATGGGGGGACATTATATGGGGGACGCACTGTATGGGGAGGGGACATTATATGGGGGATGCACTGTATGGGGGGACATTATATGGGGGATGCACTGTATGGGGGGACATTATATGGGGATGCACTGTATGGGGAGGGGACATTATATGGGGGATGCACTGTATGGGGGGACATTATATGGGGGATGCACTGTATGGGGGGACATTATATGGGGGATGCACTGTATGGGGGGACATTATATGGGGGATGCACTGTATGGGGGGACATTATATGGGGGATGCACTGTATGGGGGGGACATTATATGGGGGATGCACTGTATGGGGGGACATTATATGGGGATGCACTGTATGGGGAGGACATTATATGGGGATGCACTGTATGGGGGGGAAATTATATGGGGGATGCACTGTATGGGGGGACATTATATGGGGACGCACTGTATGGGGGGGACATTATATGGAGGATGCACTGTATGGGGGGGGCATTATATGGGGGATGCACTGTATGGGGGGGACATTATATGGGGGATGCACTGTATGGGGGGACATTATATGGGGGATGCACTGTATGGGGGGGACATTATATGGGGGTGCACGGTATGGGTGGACATTATATGGGGGATGCACTGTATGGGGAGGACATTATATGGGGGATGCACTGTATGGGGGGGACATTATATGGGGGATGCACTGTATGGGGGGACATTATATGGGGGATGCACTGTATGGGGGGGGGACATTATATGGGGGATGCACTGTATGGAGGGGACATTATATGGGGGATGCACTGTATGGGGGGACATTATATGGGGGATGCACTGTATGGGGGGGGGGACATTATATGGGGGATGCACTGTATGGGGAGGACATTATATGGGGGTGCACGGTATGGGTGGACATTATATGGGGGATGCACTGTATGGGGAGGACATTATATGGGGGATGCACTGTATGGGGGGGGACATTATATGGGGATGCACTGTATGGGGGGGACATTATATGGGGGTGCACTGTATGGGGGGGACATTATATGGGGGATGCACTGTATGGGGAGGACATTATATGGGGATGCACTGTATGGGGGGGGACATTATATGGGGATGCACTGTATGGGGGGACATTATATGGAGGATGCACTGTATGGGGGGGACATTATATGGAGGATGCACTGTATGGGGGGGACATTATATGGGGGATGCACTGTATGGGGGGACATTATATGGGGGATGCACTGCATGGGGAGGACATTATATGGGGGTGCACTGTATGGGGAGGACATTATATGGGGGATGCACTGTATGGGGGGGACATTATATGGGGGATGCACTGTATGGGGGGACATTATATGGGGGATGCACTGTATGGGGAGGACATTATATGGGGGATGCACTGCATGGGGGGACATTATATGGGGGATGCACTGTATGGGGGGGACATTATATGGGGGATGCACTGTATGGGGGGGACATTATATGGGGGATGCACTGTATGGGGGGACATTATATGGGGGATGCACTGTATGGGGAGGACATTATATGGGGGATGCACTGCATGGGGGGACATTATATGGAGATGCACTGCATGGGGAGGACATTATATGGGGATGCACTGTATGGGGGGACATTATATGGGGGATGCACTGTATGGGGGGGACATTATATGGGGGATGCACTGTATGGAGGGGACATTATATGGGGATGCACTGTATGGAGGGGACATTATATGGGGGATGCACTGTATGGGGGGGACATTATATGGGGGATGCACTGTATGGAGGGGACATTATATGGGGATGCACTGTATGGGTGGACATTATATGGGGGGGACATTATATGGGGGATGCACTGTATGGGGAGGACATTATATGGGGGGGACATTATATGGGGGATGCACTGTATGGGGAGGACATTATATGGGGATGCACTGTATGGGGGGGACATTATATGGGGGATGCACTGTATGGGGGGACATTATATGGGGATGCACTGTATGGGGGGGACATTATATGGGGGATGCACTGTATGGGGGGACATTATATGGGGATGCACTTTATGGGGGGACATTATATGGGGGATGCACTGTATGGGGGAGGGACATTATATGGAGGATGCACTGTATGGGGGGACATTATATGGGGGATGCACTGCATGGGGGGACATTATATGGGGATGCACTGTATGGGTGGACATTATATGGGGATGCACTGTATGGGGGGACATTATATGGGGGATGCACTGCATGGGGGGACATTATATGGGGATGCACTGTATGGGGAGGACATTATATGGGGATGCACTGTATGGGGAGGACATTATATGGGGGATGCACTGTATGGGGGGACATTATATGGGGGATGCACTGTATGGGGGGGACATTATATGGGGGATGCACTGTATGGGGGGACATTATATGGGGGATGCACTGCATGGGGGGACATTATATGGGGATGCACTGTATGGGGAGGACATTATATGGGGGTGCACTGTATGGGGAGGACATTATATGGGGGATGCACTGTATGGGGGGGACATTATATGGGGGATGCACTGTATGGGGGGACATTATATGGGGGATGCACTGTATGGGGAGGACATTATATGGGGGATGCACTGCATGGGGGGGACATTATATGGGGGATGCACTGTATGGGGGGGACATTATATGGGGGATGCACTGTATGGGGGGGACATTATATGGGGGATGCACTGTATGGGGGGACATTATATGGGGGATGCACTGTATGGGGAGGACATTATATGGGGGATGCACTGCATGGGGGGACATTATATGGAGATGCACTGCATGGGGAGGACATTATATGGGGATGCACTGTATGGGGGGACATTATATGGGGGATGCACTGTATGGGGGGACATTATATGGGGGATGCACTGTATGGGGAGGACATTATATGGGGGATGCACTGTATGGGGGGACATTATATGGGGGGTGCACTGTATGGAGGGGACATTATATGGGGGATGCACTGTATGGGGGGACATTATATGGGGATGCACTGTATGGGGGGACATTATATGGGGATGCACTGTATGGGGAGGACATTATATGGTGCACTGTATGGAGGGGACATTATATGGGGATGCACTGTATGGAGGGGACATTATATGGGGGATGCACTGTATGGGGGGGACATTATATGGGGGATGCACTGTATGGAGGGGACATTATATGGGGATGCACTGTATGGGTGGACATTATATGGGGGGGACATTATATGGGGGATGCACTGTATGGGGAGGACATTATATGGGGGGGACATTATATGGGGGATGCACTGTATGGGGAGGACATTATATGGGGATGCACTGTATGGGGGGGACATTATATGGGGGATGCACTGTATGGGGGGACATTATATGGGGATGCACTGTATGGGGGGGACATTATATGGGGGATGCACTGTATGGGGGGACATTATATGGGGATGCACTTTATGGGGGGACATTATATGGGGGATGCACTGTATGGGGGGGACATTATATGGAGGATGCACTGTATGGGGGGACATTATATGGGGGATGCACTGCATGGGGGGACATTATATGGGGATGCACTGTATGGGTGGACATTATATGGGGGATGCACTGTATGGGGGGGGACATTATATGGGGGATGCACTGCATGGGGGGACATTATATGGGGATGCACTGTATGGGGAGGACATTATATGGGGGATGCACTGCATGGGGGGACATTATATGGGGATGCACTGTATGGGGAGGACATTATATGGGGGGTGCACTGTATGGGGAGGACATTATATGGGGATGCACTGTATGGGGAGGACATTATATGGGGATGCACTGTATGAGGAGGACATTATATGGGGGATGCACTGCATGAGGGGACATTATATGGGGATGCACTGTATGGGGAGGACATTATATGGGGGGTGCACTGTATGGGGAGGACATTATATGGGGGATGCACTGTATGGGGGGGACATTATATGGGGGATGCACTGTATGGGGGGGACATTATATGGGGGATGCACTGTATGGGGAGGACATTATATGGGGGATGCACTGCATGGGGGACATTATATGGGGGATGCACTGTATGGGGGGGGACATTATATGGGGGATGCACTGTATGGGGGGGACATTATATGGGGGATGCACTGTATGGGGGGACATTATATGGGGGATGCACTGTATGGGGAGGACATTATATGGGGGATGCACTGCATGGGGAGGACATTATATGGGGATGCACTGTATGGGGGGACATTATATGGGGGATGCACTGTATGGGGGGACATTATATGGGGGATGCACTGTATGGGGAGGACATTATATGGGGGATGCACTGCATGGGGGACATTATATGGGGATGCACTGTATGGGGAGGACATTATATGGGGGGTGCACTGTATGGGGAGGACATTATATGGGGGGTGCACTGTATGGGGAGGACATTATATGGGGATGCACTGTATGGGGAGGACATTATATGGGGGATGCACTGCATGGGGGGACATTATATGGGGATGCACTGTATGGGGAGGACATTATATGGGGGGTGCACTGTATGGGGAGGACATTATATGGGGGATGCACTGTATGGGGGGGACATTATATGGGGGATGCACTGTATGGGGGGACATTATATGGGGGATGCACTGTATGGGGAGGACATTATATGGGGGATGCACTGCATGGGGGGACATTATATGGGGGATGCACTGTATGGGGGGGACATTATATGGGGGATGCACTGTATGGGGGGGACATTATATGGGGGATGCACTGTATGGGGGGACATTATATGGGGGATGCACTGTATGGGGAGGACATTATATGGGGGATGCACTGCATGGGGAGGACATTATATGGGGGATGCACTGTATGGGGGGACATTATATGGGGGATGCACTGTATGGGGGGACATTATATGGGGGATGCACTGTATGGGGAGGACATTATATGGGGGGTGCACTGTATGGAGGGGACATTATATGGGGGATGCACTGTATGGGGGGACATTATATGGGGGGTGCACTGTATGGAGGGGACATTATATGGGGGGTGCACTGTATGGGGGGACATTATATGGGGGTGCACTGTATGAGGGGACATTATATGGGGGTGCACTGTATGAGGTGGGGACATTATATGGGGGTGCACTGTATGGGGGGGCATTATATGGGGGATGCACTGTATGGGGGGACATTATATGGGGGTGCACTGTATGAGGGGACATTATATGGGGGTGCACTGTATGAGGTGGGGACATTATATGGGGGTGCACTGTATGGGGGGGACATTATATGGGGGGTGCACAGTATGGGGGGGACATTATGTGGGGGATGCACTGTATGGGGGGGACATTATATGGGGGATGCACTGTATGGGGGGGGACATTATATGGGGATGCACTGTATGGGGGGACATTATATGGGGATGCACTGTATGGGTGGACATTATATGGGGATGCACTGTATGGGGGGACATTATATGGGGGATGCACTGCATGGGGGGACATTATATGGGGATGCACTGTATGGGGAGGACATTATATGGGGATGCACTGTATGGGGAGGACATTATATGGGGGATGCACTGTATGGGGGGACATTATATGGGGGATGCACTGTATGGGGGGGACATTATATGGGGGATGCACTGTATGGGGGGACATTATATGGGGGATGCACTGCATGGGGGGACATTATATGGGGATGCACTGTATGGGGAGGACATTATATGGGGGTGCACTGTATGGGGAGGACATTATATGGGGGATGCACTGTATGGGGGGGACATTATATGGGGGATGCACTGTATGGGGGGACATTATATGGGGGATGCACTGTATGGGGAGGACATTATATGGGGGATGCACTGCATGGGGGGACATTATATGGGGGATGCACTGTATGGGGGGGACATTATATGGGGGATGCACTGTATGGGGGGGACATTATATGGGGGATGCACTGTATGGGGGGACATTATATGGGGGATGCACTGTATGGGGAGGACATTATATGGGGGATGCACTGCATGGGGGGACATTATATGGAGATGCACTGCATGGGGAGGACATTATATGGGGATGCACTGTATGGGGGGACATTATATGGGGGATGCACTGTATGGGGGGACATTATATGGGGGATGCACTGTATGGGGAGGACATTATATGGGGGATGCACTGTATGGGGGGACATTATATGGGGGGTGCACTGTATGGAGGGGACATTATATGGGGGATGCACTGTATGGGGGGACATTATATGGGGATGCACTGTATGGGGGGACATTATATGGGGATGCACTGTATGGGGAGGACATTATATGGTGCACTGTATGGAGGGGACATTATATAGGGATGCACTGTATGGAGGGGACATTATATGGGGGATGCACTGTATGGGGGGGACATTATATGGGGGATGCACTGTATGGAGGGGACATTATATGGGGATGCACTGTATGGGTGGACATTATATGGGGGGGACATTATATGGGGGATGCACTGTATGGGGAGGACATTATATGGGGGGGACATTATATGGGGGATGCACTGTATGGGGAGGACATTATATGGGGATGCACTGTATGGGGGGGACATTATATGGGGGATGCACTGTATGGGGGGACATTATATGGGGATGCACTGTATGGGGGGGACATTATATGGGGGATGCACTGTATGGGGGGACATTATATGGGGATGCACTTTATGGGGGGACATTATATGGGGGATGCACTGTATGGGGGGGACATTATATGGAGGATGCACTGTATGGGGGGACATTATATGGGGGATGCACTGCATGGGGGGACATTATATGGGGATGCACTGTATGGGTGGACATTATATGGGGGATGCACTGTATGGGGGGACATTATATGGGGGATGCACTGCATGGGGGGACATTATATGGGGATGCACTGTATGGGGAGGACATTATATGGGGGATGCACTGCATGGGGGGACATTATATGGGGATGCACTGTATGGGGAGGACATTATATGGGGGGTGCACTGTATGGGGAGGACATTATATGGGGATGCACTGTATGGGGAGGACATTATATGGGGATGCACTGTATGAGGAGGACATTATATGGGGGATGCACTGCATGAGGGGACATTATATGGGGATGCACTGTATGGGGAGGACATTATATGGGGGGTGCACTGTATGGGGAGGACATTATATGGGGGATGCACTGTATGGGGGGGACATTATATGGGGGATGCACTGTATGGGGGGACATTATATGGGGGATGCACTGTATGGGGAGGACATTATATGGGGGATGCACTGCATGGGGAGGACATTATATGGGGATGCACTGTATGGGGGGACATTATATGGGGGATGCACTGTATGGGGGGACATTATATGGGGGATGCACTGTATGGGGAGGACATTATATGGGGGATGCACTGCATGGGGGGACATTATATGGGGATGCACTGTATGGGGGGACATTATATGGGGGTGCACTGTATGGGGAGGACATTATATGGGGGATGCACTGTATGGGGAGGGGACATTATATGGGGGTGCACTGTATGGGGAGGACATTATATGGGGGATGCACTGTATGGGGAGGACATTATATGGGGGATGCACTGTATGGGGGGGACATTATATGGGGGATGCACTGTATGGGGGGGACATTATATGGGGGATGCACTGTATGGGGGGGACATTATATGGGGGATGCACTGTATGGGGGGGACATTATATGGGGGATGCACTGTATGGAGGGGACATTATATGGGGATGCACTGTATGGGTGGACATTATATGGGGGGGACATTATATGGGGGATGCACTGTATGGGGAGGACATTATATGGGGGGGACATTATATGGGGGATGCACTGTATGGGGAGGACATTATATGGGGATGCACTGTATGGGGGGGACATTATATGGGGGATGCACTGTATGGGGGGACATTATATGGGGATGCACTGTATGGGGGGGACATTATATGGGGGATGCACTGTATGGGGGGACATTATATGGGGATGCACTTTATGGGGGGACATTATATGGGGGATGCACTGTATGGGGGAGGGACATTATATGGAGGATGCACTGTATGGGGGGACATTATATGGGGGATGCACTGCATGGGGGGACATTATATGGGGATGCACTGTATGGGTGGACATTATATGGGGATGCACTGTATGGGGGGACATTATATGGGGGATGCACTGCATGGGGGGACATTATATGGGGATGCACTGTATGGGGAGGACATTATATGGGGATGCACTGTATGGGGAGGACATTATATGGGGGATGCACTGTATGGGGGGACATTATATGGGGGATGCACTGTATGGGGGGGACATTATATGGGGGATGCACTGTATGGGGGGACAT